>NC_137009.1:16465882-16643382 GCF_032717465.1 Coenobita brevimanus
AACTATTTTTTTTTTTTTTTTTGTTTGAGAAAAATTACAACAGTTGTGATTAATTATCAGTAATGCCTTCATACATATCCATTACACTCATTATACTGTGTGTGTGTGTGTGTGTGTGTGTGTGTGTGTGTGTGTGTGTGTGAGTCACTTGCTACTTAACGCTATAGGGCTCAAGATATAATGCAAAATTACAAAACTGTACAACAAAAGCTACAAAGGTCACTAACGTTCTTTGAATTCAGTCAACTCAAATTTTGCCACTTGGCTCTTCGTAACAATACGTACAGATGCATCAATATCTGCAGTATTTAGGAGATCCATTATTATCATTATCTTTTACACACGAATACATTCAGACCAGAGGAAACCACTGATACCAGAGGAACAAAAGTCCTTATTAATCTGCATTTTTATCTCTCTCTGTCAACCTGTGACATATAAAATTTCGAAAGGCTTTGCTGTACAGGTAATGCATTTTATAATGAACAAAAGATGGTATATTCATGTCTTCCACTACAAATGCAAGCAAAATTGTTTACTCTATGTGTTTTTGCCTCGTCGTAAATTACAGGTTTTACAGATACTAATAGACCATTCATTTTTTTTTCCAGGATCAACCTTTTCAGCATGGAACATTCTTCATTCATAATTATCACACTGATCGGCCTCGTATCCACAGACTACGGCACGGCCCTTTCCAAGAGCAGTGAGGCTGGGGAAATAGCTTTACTCACGAATCTGGCTCAAATGTTCACGCCAAACTGTCTAACAGTTTTTATGATCAGCAATAAAACTAATGGTCCCAGGAATGTATTGGCGTCCTTACGACCAAACCAACATTCATTTAATACTGATCTTTTCTCTCGCAGCTTATTAAGTAAAAAGATTAGTGGAGATGAAAGAATACTGCAAAAATCTAAATATCATTCTCAACTAATTGTAAATCAATATAATATTCACCAGTCGGGGAGTATCTTGACCTACATCAATAACAATCCTTCCCGAATGACCCCTTTCTCGTGTGTAATTTATCTGCTGGCGGGACTTCCAGACTCTCGCCTTCTGCCAGTACTCACAGATCCATTCTCCAGGAAGAAGGTCACTCGTTACTTCCTGGTTCACGCCCAAAACGCCACCGACGCAGAACATTTCCTCTTGGATCAACGTCTAGGGAAGGAGGAGAACGTGGCAGCCTTCATCCACCAGGAGTCTCAAAACAAGACCTACTGGCGTATATTAATCCGCCAGCTCTTCCACCCTTCAGGCTCCCCTCAAGTCTTCAGTGTGAACAAGTGGTCCACAGACATAGACCTAGCAAATACTAATGACATATTCCCAGACCAAATGACCAACTTATACGGTGAGAAAATGAGGGCTGTGACACTGTACTTCAAGCCTTTCACCGTATATGACAAAGTTGAAGGATCTTTGACCGTCAAGCTTAAACCATGCATAGATGTATATCTCCTTGACGTGCTGTCTAAGAAATTGAATTTCACTTATGTATTAACCATGCCAGCGGACGGCCAGTGGGGTGTTCTTAAGGATGACGTGAGTGTTTTCCAACTCTACTGAGCAGTATGCAGTCTTTTTCACTGTATTGAAATATACTGTATTTTGTTTTATTTCAGTATTTCCCACCCACACCAAATTCCTTCGTTACACAATTTTTCCCCTCCATCAGGGTCATTTCACAGGGATGGTGGGTGATGTTGAATTCAGACGAGCCAACTTCTCCTTGAATCTGTATCTGACGCTGGAACGATCACGAGTGGTGGACTTCAGCAAGATGTATATCATGGAGCCCATGGGCTTTATTATGGCAAAAAGTTCACCGAATGAGCCCTGGAGGAAACTTCTAATACCTTTCAGATGTGCGTGATGAATAGCCAGCCAGTGAATATATACTGTATCTTACTAAATGAATACATCTTTTATAGATACACAGATAGAGAGACTGATTGATAGATAGACAGATACACAGATAGAGATACATATTCATCCACGAGTATATAATTCTTACTGTCACTAGACTATGTCACTCAGCTTCATAACTGTCTTGCAATATGCAGAAAGTTGCTCAATTTGCAAGAAAATTTTCTATCTGGAAGAGATTGATTCAGCCCTTATTGTCTCGAATATGTGGAGTGTTCCTGGGTTATCATTATCGCCTGAATGTACAATAATTATTAACCTAGTGTAATAGTAACACAGTCACATATAATAAAAATGAACTTTTCCCCCATAGACCCATTATCCTCCATGAACCTCGTTTCCTCCATGGAACTGTTTTCATCTTTTGGCCAGTTTTCCCCCACGAACCTATTTTCCCTCATTGGATCTGTTTTCCCCATGGACCTATTTCTCACCATGACCTTTTTATTTTTTTTTTTACTCCTGGACCTTTTTCTCATCCTTTATTCTTATGGCGCTATTTCTCCATGAAACTAGTTTCTCCCAAGAATCTATTTCTTTTTTGTTTTGGACCTGGTTTCTGCCATGGAACAAATATTTCTTGCCCTCTTTTTTCTGCTTAGATCGTTTTACTTTCCTCGGACCTACATTCCACCCAATGTCATTTTATTTTCCTCCATAGACTTATTTTCTTCATGAACCTACTTTCCCTCTATGAACCAATTTTCCTCATGAACATATTTTTCACCATGGACCTATTTTCTCCTGTAGAGGGAAAAGCAGAATCCCTAAGGGGACCTATTTTCTCCCATGGACTTATTTTCTCCATGGACCTATACTCACCATGGACTGTATTTTCCCCATTCCTGTTTGCTTTCCCTGGGGAAACACCAAATACCCTCATCTACCAGATTTATCCCATGGATATAATTCGCTCAAGGGCCTTTTCTGCGCATTACTCCAGTGTTTCCACATGTATGTATTCCTTCAGAAATCAAAATTCCCACATCAAATTATTCCAGTCAGGGACCTACTTCTTATGATATCCACGCACCCACTAACCCATGTAGTTAACCATTCACTCACTGTAGTAAGTAGTAAGCCAGTCTTCTGCCTGTCAATGTATCCTTTTCCCCATGGACCCAGACGGCCCACCATTCCATCCATAAATCTTAAGGACCTTGAGCTCTCAGTCACCCCAACTCACCTACCCATTCTGCCCCCAACAGCCACTTCATCCATCAATCCAATCCACCCTCCCACCCCATTGACTTAACCCACCTGACCTGCCCAAGAAACCATACAACCCACTCATCCTATTCAGTTTTACAAACTTCACCTGTCCAACCGTCCTCCTTATCATACTCACCCTGGCTAACCTACACACCACCCATCCACCCCTTCATCAATCCATCCCACCCATCTGCCCACCAACCTACCCACCCAGCCACCGAGCTTAGGCTACCGCTTCTGCAAGTATCTACCACAGATCCCGTAGTCATCAGCTTGGAATGGCAGTTCCTGATGGTTTTGGCATCCACTGAAGCACGAGGTCCGTGAACACCCCACCACCATCTCTGCTCCTGTACCTCGGACTGCCACACTTAGTAACGGGATGCCAGCTGGGCACGCTCATGCAGTGCCAGGCATTGGGTCATTATGGGCTGCTCTTGTCACTGTGAGGGGAATGCAGAAATTACCAATTAGCAATTGAATTCTAGCACTTTAGGGATCACAGGGCATATTGTTTCATGCAAATGCTGTGCTATTTACAAAAGTTATAAGTAATATTCAATAGGGAGTTACTTTCCTGCCACCCTGTATATATATATATATATATATATATATATATATATATATATATATATATATATATATATATATATATATATATATATATATATATATATATATATATATATATATATATATATATACTGTCTATAAATTTTTCTTTTACAGTATATGTGGATGCTAAGATTCGTATAGGCCGAATTTCCAGGAAGTAAGAAATCACAATGCAGACTCAGTTTTTAATTCTATGTATCAAACTACAGCTCATGGGGAAGTTTCATTTTGTTTGGAGGGTGTTTAGGGGTCGCACAAGGGCTAGATTGTGTTTATCCAGAACGAAGTCCTTGTTCCTCTCCTCCTGTGTGACGACGTCCTGATGGGAACTCAGACTGATCATACTCGTTATTTCTGACCCCACATCGCGTAGGAAGTAGGTTACATCTGGTTCACTTCCGCTCCCTGACAAGTGCAGCTCAGTTGTGGGATGGGGAAAAATTGTTATACACAGCATATCCCCCAAACCAGTTTGTTTTCGAACGCCCATGTGACCTATATTTGATCCAATTCTTTTGTTTCCTCAGGATATAACTATAGGAGCGAGAACTCCTTGTGGTGGTGCTGTAATAGATATGGTGGGTGAAGAAGAACCGGGCAAAGAGCAGGTCATGAAGAAGAAAGGTACCTGGTCCAAGGTGAACATTTAATTGGTTGGAGCATTGAGGATGACCAGCACCGGGCTTGCCTTCCAACACTTCAGCAATTGCTGGCAAGGTATTTCCAGTTGCACAAAATAGTGAAGAAGACTGTGTGCAATATTTCCAGAATTGCTGTGCAAGAAGCAATTGAGTTCTGGAGAAAGCCTGAAATCCTTAAAGCAGAAGAACAAAGTGTCATTGACTACCTGGAAAGGATTCTCAAGCAGTGGGAAGACCTAAAGAAGTGCAAGGGACGAAGTTCAGAAAACAAGTTACAAAACAAAGGAGCATCGAGAGAAGAACTAGAGAAGCTCTTCAATATCAAGCACCTCAAGGCCGAGTCTCTGATGAAGATAGAAGATCGCCTGTTCCTAGAAGACCAGGAAACAGATTGGAAGACCACGATAAGGTCAGTGGACCTTGTCCTAGCTTGGCAAGAGGAAGCTCAAAGGAGGCTAGAGGAACAGCGTCAAATGGAGGAGAGAGCAACCATCGCTGAGCTGGAAGATTCATATTCCACAACATGAACTGACGAATGAGATGGGTACCTCCTACAGCATGGACACTGGGAGCATGTCCAGATCTCGACCTTCAGGCTATGAAACCAACGACCAGCAGAAGTAGAGAGAGGAAAATTGTTACTCCTGACCTGGCAGTCACCCTTGACTGCACCAACACCAGTGACAAGAGTGTGTTGTACATCATCGCAGCAACTGCTGCCAGTCTCGGCCACGATGTGTCCCAGTTGGCTTTGTCCTCCAATTCTTTCAGGTCGCTTAGGAGGAAACATTGGAGCAAAACAGCTACTGTACTTTAATTACGGAGCAAGCAGCTACAACACCAGGGTTTGTGCAGCTCGTCATTCATTGGGATTACAACGTTCTGCCTGCACTGATTGAATCTGAGAAAGTGAACAGGCTGGCAATCCTTGCGTTGGGGAAAGATATTCCCTGCTTGGGAGAAACCTCTCAGCTGCTGGGAGTTCCAAAGATCGCAGCCAGTACAGGTGGGAATAAGCAAACGCAGTCATCAAGATGCTTAAGGACTGGGCCCTTGACGGAAGGATCGAGAAAATGAGCATTGACACCACCATAAACAACACTGGAAGACGAGCGTGAAAGCTTACCTTAGGATAGAGGCTGCTTTGGACAGGGACCTCTTGCACTTCGGCTGTCTCTAGCACGTGTCTGAGATTCTAATCGGGGTTGTCTTCACGAACACGTTTGGTGCCTCCAGTGGCCCTGAAATCGGGTTCGTTGGTCTCTTCAAGCAGTTCAAGGAAAAATGGGCCATCATTGACCACAATGCATTCCAAGTCGGAAGCACTGGCCCATTCATGTGAGATGTCCTTGATCGATTTCAGGAACTTCTCTCCGAGGTGCTGGAGTTCATCCGGTCTGCTTTGGAGGAATCACACATGAGGGATGACTACATAACAGGGTTGGAAAAAGAACATTTTTTTTTTTCTTACCCAACCCACTTTTGGGTTTTTTTATTGGGTTTTATTTTTTTTTCTCTATTCCTCATATTTACAGTATATGTAAATCAGTGAAAATAAGCAAATAAAAAGTAATTTTGAGTGAAACAGAAGGTTTTAAGTGTTATCTGAAGAACAGACACTTTTTTTAAGACGTTGTTTTTGTTACAAGGTGGTCCGGTTGGACAAAGCCTCTGTTAACTTGTACTGTTCAGGAAATGGACTGGTGAGGTAGGATGGACTACTGACTCAGTACTCAGTGTCTCAGTCTCAGTTTCTCCTTGGTAGTGAGAGGACGACAGCAACAAAATGCCTGCTGGTAGCAGCGGAATAAAGACAACAGAATAGTTCATATTTTGGAAAATTATAAACAGAAAGCAGCCTGCAAATACTGCAACCAAATAACAGTGCTGAAAGTGAAGGAGTGAGAACTCACATCCAAAAATGCCCCAAGAGGAAAGTTCATTATAGGGAAAAGGCAGGTGAGTTACTGAATAAAGCAATTAGAGAGACTAAAAAAGTATTTACAATACTGTGCTGTTTTCTGGAAGAACATTAGTAAGATTTTAGGAGAATGTCGGTCTTGTCTCCATGTTTAACTATGACTGCAGAGAGAGGAAGTGTATCTATGTTTCAAGGCTATAAATTATTAAAAAAAAAAAAAAAAAAGACACTTAAGCTGGGGGGTTTTCATGAGTTTTTTGTTTTTTTAGGGGGGTGGGTTTATCGGGATGGGTTTTTTTAATGCCAACCCTGCTTCATGGAGTTCCTGAAACTAGTCTTCATCTTCCTTTGCGGTGAACCTCCAAATGGCATGAATTTCAAAGTTCCAGGCGCGATGCATATGGCCTGCTGGTTGGCCAAGATTTTGTACATGCTGAAGATCTGGCTCTTTTGAGGTCAGTTCCGACTGACATCTCACGAGGGGCGGGCACTGAGAGACATTTCATAGTTCGCCTCGATGATGTAAGTGAAGTGCTGGTTCAGAACTGCTCAAGTGCTGAGTGTCCCAGTGAATGACCTCCAATTGCTGAAGGAACATCAGCAAGTACAACGCCATCAACAAAGAAGTCACAGAATCTGCATCGGGTGCTATGATGCGCGACCTCTGGTACCTGACTGACCAACTGGTTGCACTTGCTCTCTACAGTCCTTGGGTGTCAATGAAGGAGAAGCAGGAGATGATGGTGGCTATGGGGCTGAAAGAAGGAAAGGAGGATCCTCCTAAAAGAAGGGTGGAACAGGACGTGGTGATGATCCAAGAGACACAGCTGGCTGACTTTTGCACCAAAGAGGTCCTGTCCTTCTTCAAGATGGAACGTATCCCAAGCAACTTTTCAGTTAGGCCCAACGGATTTGTGAGGTCATCCAGACTACAAACAGGGAAATGAAGTCTTGCAGACGATCTCAGTGGTCAACGACATTGGAGAGAGAGGGGTAAAACTCATCCAAGACATTATCACAACCCTCACTCAGCGAGAGGAGCAAAAGCCATTCCTTCCGCAAGTTGTCTTGGAACACAGGCGGATAATTCCAAAGCCAATGAAACAGTTTTTTGATAAAGTAGAGTAGAGAGTAGAAAATAGGCCCCTTAACAAAATTGTCAGACCGTGCACAACCATTAAATTTCGTTCTAGAAATTAAATATTTCTTCGTTTCTACGGTTATTAGGGACAGAATACAAAATTGAGCCTGTGTTTGAATAAATCTGAAGTTAAATTTATTGGAGTACACTAATATATCTATCTTCCTCTCTCTCTCTCTCTCTCTCTCTCTCTTTCTACAGTATAATATATATATATATATATATATATATATATATATGTATATATAATATGTGGTAGGTGGGGCGCTCACCATCCACTCACTCGATGTAGTGCTGCTCTCGGGTGTCTGCCCTTTCCTCTTCATCCTTCTTTCCTTCCATTCTCTTCTGTCTTTCTTTCCTTCATTCTTTCCTTGTCCTTCTGCCTACGGGTGACTTTACACTCCCTCTTCTGTCTTTCTTTCATTCGTTCTTTCCACTTCCTTTAGCCTGTGGGTGACTCTACACTGAATGACAAGCCAAATGGTTTCCTGTGCACCAGGAAACCATTTACTACGCTGGATGGTAACCATATAAGCAAATTTTGGTGCCTGGTGGTTTAGTGGGTAATAATTGCACTCCAATCGGATTGAGCTGGTGAAGGTTTATATCCAAGGGGTGGTTGGGGTTGATTGCTCATGTAATGCCACTCAGGGATGAGTGAAGCTGGTCACTCTCATCTTAAATGTCGGGACCAACTGCCTAGCCCCGGGCTCCTACGCTCCTCATGAGGCAATATAGGATTGGATGACGGATGGGTGGATATATATATATATATATATATATATATAGATATATATATATATATATATATATATATATATATATATGAAACATTTGATATTGGCTAGTTCTTGGGGAACCATATCTTCAGAACGATGCGTAAACACACTGTCGTGACAACATAATGGATTTTATTACCAGACCTTTTGACATCTTAATGTCAACATTACTGATTTAAAATGATAAAATTATTAAGATTACTTACATGTAAAGATCAAAGTGCTTTAAAGATACAACAGGGGCAAATAAGAGAATTAAGCAATGTTTAAGGGGTAGGATGATATAGTGTTGTTAAATTGGGCTTTAAGCAATTATTTATACAAGGACGAGTATGATACTCGTGTTAAAGATGAATATTGTGAAGTACGTAATAGCTGCTCTAGTGACAACATAAGAATCTTAGCGTCCTTGTGTATAAAATTGCATAAACCCCAACTTGACAATACTCTATCATCCTACCCCTTAACCCGCCCCGTCCCGACCACTTTTTCACCACTGGTACCCCCCAATCCCGACAATTTTTGGACCCAAATTTTTTTTGCTAAAACTTTCGCTTTTGGTCAGAAACAATGGTCAATCACCAAGAAATTGTTCACCGGGGTCCATAAGTGGCCTAAACAGGTATACCTTCGTCACACCTGGTACCATGTTCTCTGTAGGTGGTCTGAGCCTCTCACGTTTTCTATGGTATTATAAGTCTGGGAAACCAATGAAAATAAGTAGATATGTATTTATTACAAATATAAAAACATGTGATAAAAGAGTAAATTGGATTTTATACAAAAATAGAGCTGAAATAAGCATTGTACCATCGTGCAAAACGAGCAAAATCGGGCAGAGTGGTCACGATGAATTGCTAACATTCCTAAATCATGATACATATCATTTTTTCTACTTACATAATACATCTCCAATAATATTATACCATTTTACATTTTATTGAACTGTTTTTACGTATTCAAAGACCTTTCGATAACATTTAGCATAATGTTAGTGCTTATTTACATAGTGAGTGAACTCGCTGTGACTGTTGTTTCAACTCGTATTGTGTTTTTTCTACTTACATAATAATTTCCTAATAACATTATACACTTTTCCACTTTTGAGAATTGTTTTGAGATAGTTTCAGGCCTTACGTAAATATTTAGCGTCATAATAGCGCATAATAACACAGACGGTGAAGTCGCTATGACTACTATTTCAACTTACAACCTATTTTTGTACTTATATAATAATTCTTCACTAACATTGCACATGTTTACACTTGATATAATTGATATCACATAATTTCAGACCTTATGATTCTACTGAGCGTCATATTATCGCATACTTACACAGTGAGAGTTATCGCGATATCATTTGTTTCATCTTACACTAGTATTCAACTTATATAATACCTTACTACTAACATTACAACCTTTTCCACTTTATATAATTCCTATCACATACTTACTGACCAGAATGTTCTACTGAGTGTAATATTTTCGCAGATTTACACAGTGGGTGTACTCGTGACATCAATTATTACAACTTACACTATTTTTCAGCTTGTAGGTTTCATTCATGCTAACATTACACCCGTTTCCACTTTATATTCTTCCTATCACATATTTACTGACCAGAGTGTTATACTGAGCGTCATATTTTCGCAGATTTACACAGTGGGTGTAGTTTTGATATCACTTCTTTCAACTTACACTATTTCTCAACTTATACATTACTTTCCTGAAAACATTACACCCATTTCAACTTTATATAAGACTTAGCACATACTGACTGGCCTTACCATTATAATGAGCGTCATATCGCCATCCCACACAGTTTCAGTAGTGTAGGAAGTTATGGTACTCTTTGAAACATGGCTGAAGGCACAACGCAACATTGCACTCGACACACTCGTACCTTGTGTCTTTTCTCTGAGTGGATGGTCTGACTGTCGAGTGCTTGCATACATGGCAGCGGCGCTGGGGTTACGACGGTTTGGGTCGGAAGGGATTGTGTTAGGACAGTGGCGTCCTGCGAGGCGTAGGGGAGTCTGGGCAGCCATGGGGGTGCGGGTGCTGTGTGTGGGTCTGTCCTGGGCATGCCTGGCGATTATTTCACGTGCCAGCTTTCTCACAAACCCCTCAAAGGTCTCTGATACTCCGGTTGTCATGGCGTGCAGGTAGTGTGTGTTCAGGACCGTGATGTCGAGCAAGTGGAAAAAGAGCTTTTTGTACCACTTCATCGTGGTCCTGGCACAGTCAACACTGGAAATCATCGAGTCTGACTGATCCACTTACCTCATGTTCAGATTATAGTCCAGTACAGACTCGGGTTTCCAGACGTTGCGCCTCCTCTCGCTACGGTGATCCACGGAGTCTGTGCGGTGCATCAGGGGGCTGTGAACAGTTGATAGGAGGCAAACTTCCCTGTTGTGGTTCCACAGGGTGGCAAGGATGTTATTGGCCTGAAAGAAAACCACCTCATTCTTGTCAAGTTTCCTCCCTATCTTGACCATATGGCGACGGTTTCTCTTGACTGTACCACAGACTCCGGTGTCGTGTTGGTGGAGTAACCTAGCGAGAAGAGGGCTAGTGTACCAGTTGTCCAGGTACAACACATGACCATGATGAAGGTACTCCTCTATCATTGTCTTCACCACGGCCCCAGAGAGTCCTATACTACGATCTTCTGTTATATCTGTCTGTGCGCCCATGTACAAGACTATGTCTTGCACATAACCGGTCTTACAGTCACACATAACAAAGATCTTGAACCCGAAACGGTGTCTCTTGCTGGGTATGTACTGCCGAAAGGAAATATTGCCTCTCCACAACACAAGACTCTCGTCTATGACGAGGTCTCTGTAAGGATAAAATGAGGAGCGGGACATTTCCCATAAATGATCAAATACTAGCCTAATTTTCCTCATTTTATCTGTGTTTTTTGCCTTGGCTGGATCTTCTGCATCAAAAAAGTGGAGGCGGCCGAGAATATGCTGAAATCTGTTACGACTCATCATCTTTCCAAAGAAAGGTGTAAGGATCATTGGGTCAGTTGTCCAGTAGGCAGGAATTTGTTTTTTTCGTAACACACCCATCAAGAGAACCATGGCAAAAAATAAGAACATCTCTGAAATTGTCACGGGATAGTCATATTGTTGGGAATGAATGCTCGTGGTTCCCAAACGTTCACTTTCACGGCGCTGTGTTCGTGAAAATATGTTGGTCTGTTCCACTACGCGCCCCACAAACGCCTCCCCAAAGAACAAGTGGAAAAAATCCACCATAGAGGAACCCGCATGCACACCTTGAGCCATGCAACCAGACCGCCACTCCTCAGTGAAAGGGTGAATGATGGGAGTAAAATTACTCCCATCTTCCCAGTTCCACGAGACACCACCGTCTTCAGCCACGTCCCCATCTTCGCCTTCGTCAGGGTGGGGAGGTGAGGGTGGTGGGGGAGGTTGGGGAGGTGGAGAGCGGAGCCTCTCATCACTCGCACTTCTCTTCCCTTTCCCTTTTCCTTTACCTTTTCCCTTCCCTTTCCTTCCTTTCCCCACATCCTGGGGCTGTGGGGAGGAAGTTTGGGAATATTGTGGGGCAAAAGACATGCTGGTGAGTGGCTCCACCTCCTCTCCCCTAGGCCTACATGCACCACGTGCTCGTGCTGCCTCCCTCACAACACTTTCCCTTTCACCCCGTATCAGGACTCCATATTATAATTACAAATCATAATAGATAGATAGATAAATAGATAGATAGACAGCTCTATGCGAGCCTGGGAATGGGAAATGAGCTTGCAAATTACACTGAGGAAAGCTGACGACAGTGGCCAGTAAGGAGATGATGCAGTTAGTTGTCAGCAATCCACCCGTGAACAAAGCCCTAGTGACCATACACACACATACACACATACTCACACACAGGCTTCTTAAACTTTCCATCCACAAGGAACACACGTGATACGTCTCCTGTTTCACCAGAATTTAGGAAAGAGAGCTCAGAAGGAGACAGGCCTTAGAACAGGCAGGTCAGAAGGAGAAGGGCTTAGCAACTTGAGAGAGAGAGAGGAGATAGCTAGCGGGACTCTTACTTTATACTTCGCTCTGTGTGAGAGACTTGTTAATATTTCCAAGACAAATAAAAATAGTCCCATACTATTCTTTACCTCTCCTGTCACTACATGACAAATGGGAAAGGAGATCATCTACTTACAAAGCTACTCCAGTATAATAACCGCTCGTCCACAAGTCTAATATATATATAACTCAACTACAAGTAGCCACAAAGGAATTACAAAGGCTTTTATGACATTTGGTAGCAGCGAATCTACGGACATCGTCTCCGAATCAAAAGCAAATTTCTACAAAAGCAGGCGAGACTCTACAAGATTAGCTTCAGTTGTACAGTGAATTCCTACAAAATATAGCATACAATGCAAATAGCCTACAAGTCTACAAAACAACTCTATAATCTTCACGTAACTTCAAGCAGCAGCAAGAAGAATATAAAACAAAGCAAGTAAAGAAGAGGAAAGACCAAAGCAACAAGCACACAAACCCCCACCACTCTCTCCCGCCTACCTCCATCGCTGATGCAGAGATCAAGACACGCAGCAAAACACCAGAGCCACATTTATAACGCATCTTACTCATCTTCACTCAAGTTACTCATCGCTACTCGTTTACTCACCACAGCTACCAGTGTGGGAAGTTGACGTCACCATACGTGTACTGAGACGACGCCAAGCCGTGTGTCTGACACTCCACAACACGCCAATCAACCCATGAAGAACAACGCTATCACCACGTGCAACACCACCCGCAACACCACCCACACCATTCCCACCACGGTAAAAATTAGTGAGTTACATAATTACTTCATTTATACAAAACACAGTGATAGACAATAAGCTTCTGCACAAACATATAAAACGTGCTGTATAATTACAACTCAAATACACATACTTACTTCAGTTATCTGCATAACTCAAACACTAAATAATCACCAACAATAAATATTCTACACTGTATATATTCATTCATTTATTATAACATTTATTTACTACCAACGAGTGTTACCATTTATACCTACATAAAATACGTGTTTCATACATACAACTATACATTATTACATCTACAAAGTAATAAAGAAAATATACCATCACAGTTACTCAGTGAGCGATTAAAAGAACTGTATTTAACATTTATTAATTAAAGCTACCTAGTGGAAACAGATAAATTAAGTTACAAGGAAAACCAGAATAAAAAAAAAATGGCCAACACAAATGACGTTAGCAAGAGTGAACATCTTCAACACAATCGTGAAGACAAAGATTTCCACACAGTGCTGACACATATATTGCCCACGATAGGTACGAGTGAACAACAAGTCAGTGTATATAGTTAATACTGTATATAGTGTATATATTTTTTTTATATAAAATAACAAAATATGGGACTATATAATATCATTTTCAATAATATCTGTGCAATATAAACTAAACTTTAAAAAAGTATCCCAAGGAAATTAGCCAGTAATTATGCAACCATGAACAACACGGAAAAAGCGTACATAAGCGAAGAAAAACAAACTATAGAAAATCATTACATACAAAAAAAAAAAGAAAGAAAGAAAAAGTAAGAAAGAAAAAAGAGAGAAATAGAGTAAGATCACATAACAAACAAATGAAAATAAGTGTAAGTGTTACTACAAATGCCAAAATACCACATAAACTACAAACAAAAAAGCAAATTGTTGTCTCCACAAGCAAGTGGCATGACACATCATCACAATCATCGACCGCAGCATATGTTAGGACTGCAAGTATTACAATTATGTAACGACAAACGATTGCATTATGTTACACTTGCTACAATTATGTAACTACAAACGATATGTAACAATTATGTAATTCCATATTATAATTATGTAACGACAAACGATTGCATTATGTTACACTTGCTACAATTATGTAACTACAAACGATATGTAACAATTATGTAACGACAAACGATTGCATTATGTTACACTTTGCCAATTAACAGTTGCATTAACAAGATCTAACTTTTATGTAACTTTAACTACAATTATAAGGCCAAGACACTTATGTAACAGGTGCATTAACCAAATATAACTACAGTTATAAGGCCAACACAGTTATGCATTTCACTATAATAACCCAAGTACATACTGTATTACATTTCAATAATTTACTTTAATGCATTTATTCAAATATGTATACAACTTATTTAAAATGTAATATTACTGAATAATCACTTTTTACTATAAATATTATATATATACAATATTCATACAATTATGTTACTTTTACAATATTATGTATTTCACTTAATTAGCTTATAGGTTCATTATAATGTGTATATAATATGTATTATTATGTTAGGACTATTAACTGTCGATGGTACGCCATTTTCGCGTGACCGAGCAGATATCAGGACTCCATATTATAATTACAAATCATAATAGATAGATAGATAAATAGATAGATAGACAGCTCTATGCGAGCCTGGGAATGGGAAATGAGCTTGCAAATTACACTGAGGAAAGCTGACGACAGTGGCCAGTAAGGAGATGATGCAGTTAGTTGTCAGCAATCCACCCGTGAACAAAGCCCTAGTGACCATACACACACATACACACATACTCACACACAGGCTTCTTAAACTTTCCATCCACAAGGAACACACGTGATACGTCTCCTGTTTCACCAGAATTTAGGAAAGAGAGCTCAGAAGGAGACAGGCCTTAGAACAGGCAGGTCAGAAGGAGAAGGGCTTAGCTACTTGAGAGAGAGAGAGGAGATAGCTAGCGGGACTCTTACTTTATACTTCACTCTATGTGAGAGACTTGTTAATATTTCCAAGACAAATAAAAATAGTCCCATACTATTCTTTACCTCTCCTGTCACTACATGACAAATGGGAAAGGAGATCATCTACTTACAAAGCTACTCCAGTATAATAACCGCTCGTCCACAAGTCTAATATATATATAACTCAACTACAAGTAACCACAAAGGAACTACAAAGTCTTTTATGACACCCGCACTCCCGCCACACCACTTTCCCTTTCACCCAGCACTCCCACCACACCACTTTCCACTTCCCCAGACAATAGACTTGCACCATACCTGATATGTCTTCTCGCCCCACCTTCTGATCCTCGGGGTGATATTTTTTCTTTACCCAACCACGAGGCGATATCACGTCCTAAGCCGCCGTCATCCTCATCGTCCTCATCCTCATCCTCATCAGATTCGGGATGGAGAGAGAGCCGTGCACGTGGTTGGGGTGCAGGCTGGCCTTCCCTTGCCTTACGGTATGTCACATACCGCTTTTTCCGGGGCGAAGGGACCTCTTCATCACTGCTTGTTATTTCTTCCTCTGGCTGGACATAATCGCGATCCACCACATCATCGTCAAGTGGAAAACCACTATCTCCAGTGAAGGCTTCCAGGGCAGATGCAATTTCGTCGTCTGAGACCTTTCCGCGCCATATCTGACCTGGGTCACTGCTAACAGGTGAGTGACCGAGACAAGGGCGAGCACGGGTCACGCGGGGTCTGGGACGCTGCCTGCCTGGCGGCAAGTAGGGGAGGCTTGGGTACGTGGGCGAATCGAAAATCTCGCGCGAATTTTGAAAATTGTGGAAATTATGAACCTTGCAATTGCAGGACGTTGGAGTACGTCAACGGGATTGGCAGTGACAAAACGTGAGGATGTGGAAGTACATCGACGGGACGCCGCGGGTTAAACACTGCTTAATTATCTTATTTACCACTGTTGTATCTTCAAAGCACTTAGATATTTACATGTAAGTAATCTTAATAATTGTATCACTTTAGACCACTGAAGATGACAATAAGGAAATGTCAAAACGTCTGGTAATAAAATCCATTGCTCGTCACGACATTGTGTTTACTCCTCCCCATCTCTCTCTCTCTCTCTCTCTCTCTCTCTCTCTGTATATGTATATATATATATATATATATATATATATATATATGTGTGTGTGTGTGTGTGTGTGTGTGTTTAACAAAAAAACAACGGTATCAAAGTTAGTGAAAATAATGAGAATTTGTAACAATGCATACTTAGTGAGTTAATCAGCAGTTATGTTTCGTGTCTTCAAGGAGTACATAATCGCTCGTTAAGAATAATCTCGTCAAATGCATGTTATGAATGTCAGAAAAAGCTTGACTTCATCCTTGTACCGGCAGTAAGTGTGTGGCTGTCGGTGGTGGTGTCTGTCGCTGTCAGTGCTCTGCTCTACCACCTCATCTGTGAAATCCAGGGCTCTCTTGCCGCAGTCCACCCCCTGCCCTCTCAAGCCTTCATGAGTGTTTTGGGATCTATTCTCGCACAGTCCCTCACCCACTTCCCATGGCTATCCTCAGGCAGGGTGAGTACACAGTGACCAATATTATTTTTTTTAACATATAGTTTCGATCCAAAGATGGCATCCAGGCTCACTTATTTATTCAGTGTACAGAAAAGAAAATTTCCAAAAGATGCTGCAATGCAATAATTAATTTGCTTTACAAGAAGCACGACTCAACAGATCTTAGTAACTATTGGCCCATTAACTTATTACAAGATATGTACAGACTCGTTACTGAAGTATTTCCGAATAGAGTATCAACAGATCTGGAACATAACCAACCTCGTGAACAGGAATGATTTCTAAGCTGGCATTTGACTACTGATCATCTACACACAGTGAATCAGCTAAATGAGAAACCTATAGAATATAATAAACAACTGTCTTTAGGGTCTGTTGAATGTAAAAAGGCTTTCGACTCTGTGGAGCACATAGCAATATTTAGTTCACTGTGGGAACAAGTAGAAAATAACACTGTAAAATTGCTCTAAAACGTATATAAAGAGGGAACTACTGCAGTTAAATTACATAAAGTCTCGGAAAAAAAAAGAAAAAAAGATTAAGAATGCCGTGCGTCAGGGAGATACAAATTCACCAAAAAATTTTTACATCATGCCTAGAAAGTATTTTCAGAAAGCTAGACTGGGAGAACAGTGGACCAAACATAGATGAAGGAAACCTAAACCGCTTAAGATTTGTAGATGGCATTGCCCTAATCTCAAAAGCAGCAGAGACATTGCAAGAAATGTTATTTGACCCAAATGAAGAAAGTCTCAAAGTACTGCTAAGGATGAAACGGAGTAAACGTGAAGTATAATTCAGATACACAAAAAAGAGTCACCAGAATAAGCGAAAAAATGCTTGAAGAAGTCGAGGAGTACAACTGCTTAGAGTAACTACTAAAACTAACGAAACACCATGATAGCGAAATAAAAAGATGCATTATAATTGGATGGAAAGCTTTAGGTAAACATAGAAACACCATGAAAAGATGCTTGCTAATATGTATGAAACGAAAAGTATATAACGAATATATAATTCCAGCTATGACGTAAGGTTATGATACCTGGTATCTGATAAAATCGATTGAAAATAAATTGTTTCCTTCTCAGTGAGCAATAGAAATGTCAATGATGGGACTATTCCTAAGAGAGAGGAAAAGAAATCACCTTGGATGAGAGAACAGACTGACCAAAAAAAAATATATATATATAGAAGTTGTAAAAGAACAGAAATGGAGGTGGGCACATCATATAGCAGGAAAACAAGACAACCAATGGAGTAAGAAACTGTACTTACATATATATATATATATATATATATATATATATATATATATATATATATATATATATATATTGCAAACTAACCACAGGAAAAATGAAAGGAGCGACAGTGGGTACTTTCGTATATTACATCTTCAGACAGAGTGAGACAGATACGTAAAGGGTAGAGGTCTTTTATGCACACCCGCAGCAGGTAGTGGCACACAGAACAATGGATGACCTGAATTTTTTACATGCGGCTTAACTTATGGTCACCTGCAGCGGGGAGTGGAACACAACAAAGGATGACCTGAATCTAAAAATGCACGTGGCAAAGGAGGAGGGAGTAGGAGGGGAGGAAAGGGGAGTGGGAGGGAGGGGGATGGGGGAGGGGAGGAGGGGAAGGGGAAAGGGGAGAGGGGGGAGGGAGGAGGGGATAAATACTGCTGCTTAACTTAAGACCTAGAGGATTAATGCTTGGTGTGTCCCACACAGGTGTGACTACACCACCAGGAGATGACAGGGAACAATCACTGGTTAGTCCGGGGGATACTGCTTTAAAATTAATTCAGTTAACAATTTATCACACTTAAAATGATCATAGCTCATGTTTACATTCTTTTCATATGTGCCAGAAATTAGACATGATTCTATTACATTTCTTTCATCTAAGCTTTTTGATCTTGCTAGAATCTTGGAGCCTGTCCACTCATTATAGTGATCACTGGATGCTCTGTGCTGAAATAAACCACTACTGTGTTGGGCTGTCCTTACACTGTATTTATGTTGTGAGATTCTAGTTTCCAAATCTTTTCCAGATTGTCCTATGTAAAATTTGTTACAGCTTTTACAACGCCTGAATTACTGAAAGGGCTGTTCTTGATGAGAGTTTTTTGATGGTGTTCTCATATTTGAATACTACTTGTACATTGAGTTTCCTCAGCATGCGAACAACATCAAGAAAATTTTCATGGAAGGGAAGGACAAGGATTCTTTGAATGTTCTGGCGATCTGGCTTATTAGTTTTCCCTTCAAGGAATCGTTTCTTGTCATGAACAAATGTGACTACAAGGAAAAAATTAGTGAACTGTTGCGTGACACCAACACCTACAGTAAACTAAAAAGTGATCCAACTGAAAAACAAAGTAGAAAATTCCATAAAGAAATCAAGACTTTGCTAAGGGGAAGGGATGACTTAATCAAACAGTTCTCTGTGCAAAATCCATCTGTACCATACATGTATGGCTTGATTAAAACTCACAAACCAAACAACCCCATCAGGCCAATTGTAAGCTCTGTAGGCTCTACGACATACAAGCTTTCCAAGTGGCTTGTAACACTGTTGTCCCCTGTTGTAGGCACTATCTCTGATTCATTTGTACAAAACAATGAGGATTTGGTATGAAAGTTAAAATCTCTAAATGCCATGTACCCCTACAAATTAGTCAGCTTTGATGTTAAATCATTATTCACAAATGTCCCTGTTGATGATGTTTTAACTTTCCTGCCAAGCATTCTGGGTAGTAACACTGATGGTATTCCCTCTGAAAACATTATCAAGTTAATTAAATTGTGGATTGTGAACTCTTCTTTTACCTTTGAGGCTATATGTAGCAAGTCACTTAAGCGATCATTTCTCATTGAGATTCTTAGATATGTCTTGACTATGCAATGTTGGCCTACTGAAAAAAAGTCGTTCATTGCCTGCAGTAGTTACTGGAAGAATGAGAAGAATTTTGATAATTTTCACTATTTCTAAATACGCACAATCTAATGGTTTGAGTTCATATAATTAAAACAAATTCTTTGGCTTGTCACTTTTACTTAGAAAATGTCTTTTTGCAACAGATATTTGGGAAACTACAAGAATTTCATCTATGTATATATCTTTGTAAGACTGTACTATAATAGAAAGCTTCAAATATTCTAGAAAGTCTCTGGAACTGCAATCAAGTGCATTCTTTGCTTCTATTAGCGGCATGTTTTGTGTGAAGCGAATATCAAGCTCTGTGAGAAATCTATCAAAATAAGTTCTTTTGATTTCAGTCTTTGGGGCATACAAGTATTCACCTCGTTTCTCCCTAGAGCTGAATCATTTAAGAAGCTCTTTAGTCCTGATGATACCTTCTTAGTTCTCTTAGGCTTAGGTCTGCTCAACTGATTTTAATTTTCCAAGTTGGTATCTGCCTCATATGTTGAAGCAAAATCTTTAGCTTTGTCAAAAATATCAGAGAAAGCCTCGTCCGTTCTCAAGACCTGCAATTCCTTAATAGTTGACTGTATGAGAGGGCAAGCTTCAGATAGTAAGGCTACCTTTGCTTGACGCTGATCTGACAAACTACTGGTAATTCTAAGGACTTGTTCAGTAATATGTAGATCCATTACGAACCTGAAAGACTAACTTTTTGTACAGTCCATTTGCTTCTGCCGCTGCTTCTGAATCAGAACCCTCTGAAACTCTATGAAGCACTGATAGCAAACTTCCATAGCAAAGCTTAACCTTTGATACTGACCTATAATAGTAAGACCATCTAGTTATAGTAGGTCTTTCTAGTGTCAAAAACCTGAAGATCTGTTTTCTGTGCTTCTGTGAAAAGTTGGTTCCCTGTGTTACTGTTTAATAAATGTTTAAAGTGTGTTAATAATTGAAAAAAATGAAGAGAGGCCACTGGTATTCTTTATGCAGTCGCCCAGTCCTAAATTCAGCCTCTGTGCATGGCAATGTATGTATACTGCTTGAGGAATTTTATCCCGTAGTCTTGCTTGAATCCCGCAAGAGCATCTACTTATTACACTAGCACCATCATAACACTGAGCCACACATTTATACCAAATTAAACCAGACTGTTCTATCTCCTTATATATAAAAACAGCTAAACTTGCAGCATCAACCTTTTCCATGTGATAGGTTCCAATGACACGTTCCTTCACAATACCCTCACTAAAGTACTGCACAAGAATAGCCATCTGTTCCTTTTTTGACAAATCTTTTCTTTCATCAACCGTGACTGAAAAGTACTTGGCTTCTTGTGCTTCAGCAAAAATTGTGTCCTTGATATGTCTTCCAACAACTGACAACAACTCATTCTGGTCGATCTAACTTTTGTTTTAGAAAGGGATTTGATTCAGCAATTAGGTGAAGAATTTCTACAAAATTTCCTGAATTTAATGTATCAACACCCTCATTATGTCCACGAAAAGACAGGCCTTGCCTGCTCAGTAATGCAGTGACTTTTAAAAGTAACATTACATGTTCCCTGTTGTCTTCAATTTCTTGTTTCCTAGCTGAAGATAGAGAAGATGCTACAAACTGAGTGGACCCTGACTGAATATCCTTGACATTAGACCAAGCAATCATACTATTAATGTGTCTTTCACTTGCCTGGTGTTGCTTGAGAAGGATACTGGTATCTTTCCATTTCCTTGTTCCAGCATCAATAAACGGTGTCCTACCAAATCCATCCTCCTTACGAGCAGATGCTCCAGCAAAGTGCCTACATGGAGAGCAGTAACACGTATCTTGTGAGACCGAGTATTCTAACCAAGAAAATATATCAAAATAGGGACTTCTAAATTTCCTGTTACTCTGATTGCTTAGGTGGCTTGGCAATTTTGGTTGACTGGGTTTATCATAGGGGGACTTAGATATATCAACTGCTTGAGTCGCTGGAGTTTGAGATGTGGATGGACTGTCGTTTGTATCATTTTTATCTTGGTTCAGTGCAACAGTATGTGCTAATGTGACTTCTGCTTCATCAACAGAAAAATAATCTGAGTCTTGACTAGGGGATGATGTAGTGGCTGTCAGTAGAGTTAGTTGCTTTACTGGCTGAATATATATATATATATATATATATATATATATATATATATATATATATAGATAGATAGATAGATAGATAGATATGTTTCCACTATATAGGATGATGATGCCTGTAGAGCTAGCTTCAAGTTCTTCAACCAGTAAAGCAATGCCCACTTTGGGAACCACTGATCTAAATGAACTCTTAAGACTCCTACCTACAGGTACGTACTTCCTACGATGAATAAAGGCTATTAATGATAGCCAGACTACAATAAAAAAGGCAGCTTAATACTGAAGTTAACTGAACAGAGGACTAGGAACATATTTACATTGGCATTCTTTAATATACCTAGTAAATTATTGTGATTATACACACACACACACACACACACACACACACACACACACACACACACACACACACACACACACACACACACACACACACACACACACACACACACACACACACACACACACACACACACATACGATATAATTCACTCAAAACGTACTGAGGCTAAACACAAATTATTTTTAATTTCACGGTGTTAACCTTTTATTTTATATCATTAACTGTAGTTGATTTGCGGGCCCCTTCAGAAAGCTTGGGGGGAGCGAGCGCCCCTCGCTGTCCCCCCCCCCTCCTCAAATGACGCCCCTGCATCTGAACCCTCTCACCATTTCCAGTCTCCCTCCATTCACTGTAACATCGCACTGGGAGTCACCTTCTCTCAGTAACCATCACTTGACTGTTTGCTACATTTACTCGCAAGGCACGACGTTCACAAACATCAGCAAAAGTCTGCACTAGTCTACCAAGTTCTTGTCAGGTATTTCCAAGTAGTATTGCATCGTCACCATACAAATTTAAGATATTCCATCCATCACCAATCATTACCAACATCATTCCCCTCTCCATTACTCGTGCTTTTTTCTTCTCCCGTCACCCCATCCATATATATATATATATATATATATATATATATATATATATATATATATATATATATATATATATATATATAGATATATATATATATATATATAATTGAACAGCCATGGGGACATCACACTACCTTGTCGCACGCCCATCCCGATCGTGAACCATTCACTTAGATGCCCATTAACCCTTACACATGCTTCACTACCATCACACAAACTCTTGACGGCTCCTGGCAGCTTACCATCAACACCGTACATGTACAAAACCTTCCACAGTTCTTCTTTGTCTACTTTGTGGTATGCTTTTTGCAGATCCATGAATGCCATAAACACCTTATAGACCTTCACAAGCCTTGTTCGCTATCTGTCTCACTGCAGATATTTGATTCACACATCCTCTGTCACTCCTAATGCCACCCTGTTCATCACTCATTAGGACTTCTGATACATCTCTTACATTATTTACAGTATAGTAATTCTCTCGTAAACCTTCCATATCACACTCATTAACCTTATGCCACGATAATTCTTGCACTCACTTTGCTCACCTTTATTTTGTACAGGGTTACAATCACAGCCTATTTCCACTCTGATGGCACAGTTTCACTCATCCATGCTTTCTTATGTATCTCCAACAAGCACTTCACTCGGCTCTTTCCAATGCAGCTAATCATTAGGGTGGAGTGAAAAAACGAAAAATTTATTTATGTAATACCCCCTAAAAGGTGTCATTTGTCCCACATATCGTGCATGTAAAAACTGGCATTCTAAAACTAAAGCTTTTGCCCTCTACCAAAACTGCTAATTTTATATGCTGGGACATGTTCAGTCATATCAAATACGGTAGAGGACAAGGCAAATAAGGTTTCAGATACATTCTTCTGAAGTGTTTTATGATTACTTGAGTGTATATATTAAATATTGGATATAATACTTCAAGTTTGTTAAGCCTATTATGTTCTGTTGCATTTCTTATGCAGTTTGAGTGTTGGAGCATGATGACAAGATGGCTGATCGTCATCCAAGAAAACTTCCGGTGTCATAATTATGCACGAATTGACTTTATGCAGGAAGTTACCGTTCCCTTCTCTTTATAACCTCAATTAATTTAACCTAACCAAACCTAAACTAACCTAACCTAACCTTATCGTAGATCAACGTAACCTAAATTAAACTAACCCTACTTCACGAAATGACCGATTTCACAGTATGCCTGTAACATACTGTACATATGTATATTTCTTTTTATATATCTATATATCGACCTGTAGTTACATATAGGTCGATAAGATATCCAACTATCTCCATGACACATATATTTCATAAAATGTTGATAAATGGCACAATACTTGAGATAACATGCACATACTTTAACCCGCGGCATCCCGTCGACGTACTTCCACGTCCTCACGTTATGTCACTGCCAATCCCGTTGACATACTTCAACGTCCTGCAATTGCAAGGTTCATATTTCCACAATTTTCAAAATTCGCGCGAGATTTTCGATTCGCCCACGTACCCAAGCCTCCCCTACCTGCCCCCAGGTGGGCAGTGTCCCAGACCCCGCGTGACCTGCGCTCGCCCTTGTCTCAGTCACTCACCTGTTAGCAGTGACCCAGGTCAGACATGGCGCGTAAAGGTCTCTCAGACGACGAAATACAATCCGCCCTGGATGCCTTCACTGGAGATAGTGATTCTCCACTTGATGATGATGTGGTGGATCAAGACTATGTGCAGCCTGAGGAGGAAATAACAAGCAGTGATGAGGAGGTCCCTTCGCCCCGGAAAAAGCGGTATGTCACATATCGTAAGGCAAGGGAAGGGCAGCCTGCACCCAAAACACCTGCATGGACCTCTCTCCATCCCCTAGAGAGAGATTCTGATGAGGACGAGGATGAGGACGATGACGATGACGGCGGCTTAGGACGTGATGTTGCCTCGTGGTTGGGGAAGGAAAAAATCTCACCCCGAGGATCAGAAGGTGGGGCGAGAAGGCAAATAAAGTATGGCCTAGTGTTTTGTCTGGGGAAGGCGAAAGTGGTGTGGTGGGAGTGCGGGGTGAAAGGGAAGTGGTGTGAGGGAGGCAGCACGAGCACGTGGTGCACGTAGGCCTAGGGGAGAGGAGGTGGAGCCACTCCCCAGCACGTCTTTCGCCATACAATATTCCCAAACTTCCTCCACACAGGATGTGGGTAAAGGAAGGAAAGGGAAGGGAAAGGGTAGAGGAAAAGGGAGAGGGAAGAAAAGTGCGAGTGATGAAAGGCGCCGCTCTCCACCTCCCCCACCACCACCAATGTTGCGTTGTGCCTTCAGCCATGTTTCAGAGAGTACCATAACTTCCTACACTACTGAAACTGTGTGGGATGGCGATATGACGCTCAGTATAATGGTAAGGCCAGTCAGTATGTGCCAAGTCTTATATAAACTTGAAACGGGTGTAATGTTTGCAGGAAAGTAATGTATAAGTTGAGAAATAGTGTAAGTTGAACGAAATGATATGAAAACTACACCCACTGTATAAATCTGCGAAAATATGACGCTCAGTATAACACTCTGGTCAGTAAATATGTGATAGCAAGAATATAAAGTGGAAACGGGTGTAATGTTAGCATGAATAAAACGTATAAGTTGAAAAATAGTGTAAGATGTAATAATTGATGTCACGAGTACACCCACTGTGTAAATCTGTGAAAATATTACGCTCAGTAGAACATTCTGGTAAGTTAGTATGTGATAGGAATTATATAAAGTGGAATTTGTTGTAATGTTAGTAGTAAGGTAATTTATAAGTTGAATACTAGTGTAAGATGAAACAAATGATATCGCGATAACACTCACTGTGTAAGTAAGCGCTAATATGATGCTCAGTAGAATCGTAAGGCCTGAAATTATGTGATATCAATTATATCAAGTGTAAACATGTGCAATGTTAGTGGAGAATTATTATATAAGTACAAAAATAGGTTGTAAGTTGAAACAGTAGTCATAGCTACTTCACCGTGTGTGTTATTCTGCGCTATTATGACGCTAAATATTTACGTAAGGCCTGAAATTATCTCAAAACAGTTCTATAAAGTTGAAAAGTGTATAATGTTATTAGGAAAGTATTATGTAAGTAGAAAAAACACAATACGAGTTGAAACAACAGTCACAGCGAGTTCACTCACTATGTAAATAAGCGCTAACATTACGCTAAATGTTATCGAAAGGCCTGTGAATACCTAAAAACAGTTCAATAAAATGTAAAATGGTATAATGTTATTGTAGAAGTATTATGTAATTTAAAAAAATGATATGTATCATGATTTTCGAATGTTAGCGATTCATCGTGACCAGTCTGCCCAATTTTGCTCGTTTCACACGATGGTACAATGCTTATTTCAGCTCTGTTTTTGTATTAAATCCAATTTACTCTTTTATCACATGTTTTTCTGTTTGTAATAAATACATATCTACTTAATTTCATTGGTTTTCCAGACTTATAATACCATAGAAAACGTTAGAGGCTCAGACCACCTACAGAGAACACGGTGCCAGGTGTGACCAAGGCATACCTGTTTAAGGGAATTATGGACCCCGGGGAACAATTTCTTTGTGACTGACCATTGTTTCTGACCAAAAGCGAAAGTTTTAGCAAAAAAAATTTGGGTCCAAAAATGGTCAGAATTGGGGGGTACCATTGGTGAGAAAGTGGTCGGGACGGGGCGGGTTAAGCACAGCAACTAAAAGGTCACTCGGCGCATGCGCACTTAGTGGAACGGTAACTTCCTGCATAAAGTCACTTTGTGCATACGACACCGGCATGCCAAATTTTCAGTAATCCTCGAAGAATGAACTTGCACTGTTAACAACCACTGAAGACATGCTTATGGACTATCAGTGGATCAGACTGAAACTGAAGAGTAAATATAAAAAAGAACCAACTGTTGCACAGGTGTCTGATGTCCTGGCTGTCAAAATTAAAGAAATTTGGACCCGAGCATCAGTACCTGCTGTATCATCAACCTGCATTATACAGCTGATACGAAACCACGATAAATTTCTCAGACTTGTGAGATACCCAATGTCGAAAAGAAATAAACAATATGAACAGAAATTCACCGAATTCAAGGAGCAAGCCAGGAAGATTTTCGACATTCCAGCATGCATATGTGCTAACCATTTATCATGTTCGTGTGCAAAGTCTTGGAAGATTTCAATTTCTGGACTGACTTTTCTTCAAGATCAACGAACCACACGCAAGATGATGTTACGGCCACTGGACAGCATAGCTACAAAGAGGTTACAGGAGCATCTGAGGAGAAAGTCGAGGGAAAAAGACAGGCCAGCCCACTATCACCTTGAAGCTAGTGCCAGTTCATCGGCATCAAAGAAAAATGAAAGCAGCTTTAGCAATTCTGCAGATGAACCTAGTAAAAACACAGGTAGTGACATTGAAATATCATCTGATACAATTGCATGTACAGCTTTCTACTGCTGCATGTACAGATGCGGACATATCAAACAGAAACACTCCGTCCACCAGCGAGGTGGTGTAATGCTCTCTGAATCTGGTAACACTGATAGGTATGGAACTTTACCAGGTTTCGTTCGGTCGCTAGGACGAACCGAACGCGGTGATCATTGCCGCTGTGCGCAGTTATTGGTGGTAATATAATATATAAGCAATGTTCCGCCAGAAAATTAACTGATAATAGGATGTCATGACTATGGTAAGTTTTTAAAAATTATGTCACACAATACACCTTCTGTATAATGTCAGTTCTTATGAATGACACGGATTTCATGAGTGGTTTAGTTTCTAGTCATGAACCATGCAGCATTTAACAGTTCATCGTATGTCATATTATCATATTATCAACTTCCTGACAGCTACCAATGAATAGTAAATTATCGTGACGCCCATCCTCCCTGCTGTGAACCTGACATTAGTATACCTCTGAAATCGAAGAAAGTTCACTACATACAGGAGGTGACGCCACAGGATGGGGGTGGGGGCCCTGGGAGACAGCGGGAGAGATTTGGGTTAGAAGGGGGCAGTAGGGGTCGAACTGGGGGATAGAGGAGATGGATGATAGGATAGGGAACAGTGGACTTGGGTAGACGGCAGGAGCTACAGTGGGAAGGATAGATTACCAGGTGATAACTGGGCTAAATCATTGTCTCAGGAAGAATATGGAATTTTACAGTCAGATCATGAAACGTTATGTTTATGTTACCACGTGTTGTAATTGACCACTATGGTTTGTAACAAATGAAGACAAATTTTCCACTGGGAGGCTCAGTACCTCTGTATTATAAGTATGGTGACTATTTGTTATTTTGCAAATATATGACATAGCCCTATAGTTTGTCTGATGTTACGGCTGTTGTCAGCGTGACTGGGAATTACTCTTGCTACCTGTTAAGTAGTATCACCAAAGATGATGACTGATGTTACAAACAGAGAAAGGATAGACCTTTGTAGATCTTTCCTTTATTACCAGTAAATATAAACAGTTTCACTAAAATGATGGTCCCTATGGTTCACATTACTGTCTGTATGGCACTGATGTAAAATAATGGTGGATTTACATAACCCAGCTTTATGTTACGGTTTTCTGTATGCCCTGTGTGGCTGTTGATTTTACCCATTGCCAGTTGTTATTAGTTATGCTCGTGCTTAGGTTCATATTGAGCTGCTGTCGCATGCCCCAAGCATTCCTTCACAAATCCTCAAGCCAGTAATGGTGGAGCACGGTTGTAATGTCTGCAGTTATCCGGTCTGAACACATGCATATTACATCAACTATGCCAGTAGTTACAGAAATTGCTTGTATTAAATACAAACCCACACTTTATCTGCAGTGTGTTGTTATGCTGAACAACCGAGTAGCGTTCACACTGTATGAAACTGACTGGATAAAGAAAAATACGAGGACCATTGCCCTGTTCACGGAGAGCAACTACTGAGCAACACATCTCAGCAGTGTCCGAACATGGAACTGTTACCCTGGCTGAGTAACGATGTATATTGCAATCCATTAAAGACAGGTAATTCACTGTAGTTGATGTGATCCGCTGTTCATGGTGTAGCAGCCGTTGCGGCCTTCTCCCCTCCCCGTCAGTACCCATGTCTGAGTGCAGGCAGTTGTAGGGAAGAGGGAGGGGCGCAAAGTGAACTGGATATTCAGGATGTGAATCTGATTGCTTAACAGTTACAGGTCCTGTATCATTATAGGATTTACAATGATCAGACATAAAAACCATGTAATACAGCTGATAAGGCATCTCTCTACCCACACATTAGCCCACCTCATTATCGCCACCTATGTTCTGCGGCCCAGTCCATCCCCCCGTAGTTTATCACGTTTTCGTTTATATCTGTGCCATACAGATACAATGTTAAGGAGAACCATAGGCTCTACGGCACGAATCACTACTGCTAAATATTATTTATTGTGGCAGTAGAAAATTCCTCCCTCCCTCTCCTCTGCTTTCGATATACGAGTCGTCATCCATGATGTTACTACGTAAACGTGACAAGAATAGCCCCCAATCGCAATGACAACAGGTGTGACATCAGACAAACAGTCTAGGGGCGTTGCATATATCATCATGAGATGACATAGCCATCACCATACCCTAATAATGCAAGGTTTATATAATGTTCGAACCCGTGGGGAGTAGGTCGTCCAATAGACGATAATTACAGCAAAACATTCTGATAAACTGCGTAACTTGCCAAAGTCTGCATAACGTTTAACGGCCTGGCTATCAAAGTCCATAATCGACGTTAAACTATAGCTGATCTGGCACCATGTCGCCAACGTATCATTTGTCCATGCCATCCGTGCTTCCTGCCACAGTCCACTCTCCCCTACCCCACCAGTAATCTTCTGTACAGCACCCCCCCTCCTTTCAACCAGCCATACCATTATTGTCCGATCCTCACCCAACTCCCACCTCCTGTCTCCCACGCACCCCTCCCTCCCTCCCTCCTGTGGCGTCACCTCTAATGAAATTGCGCCGATTAAAGACGTCTACCAGTTTCAGGTTTACGGTAAGGGAGAATTGGGGTCACGGTAATTTTGTGATTATTATGATAGGTACGGGAATGCAGATAATTCTGTTATGGCTTATATGCTGGCCGTCGATAATTGTTGTATGGTCCGCGTTTTTTGTCGAAAGTCACACTTACGAAACCTGTGTGTTTCATGTGAATAACATACAAATACGGTATGTATGGTGTGAATTTTTTTATTATAATATTCACTAAACTTTTTTTTTTTTCCATATATTGTCAGGTGGGACATTGTTAATATACCACGAACCGCGCTCGGTTCGTCCCATAGCGGCCGAACGAAACCTGGTGAAGTTCCATACTTATCAGTGTTACCAGATGCGGAGAGCATTACACCACCTCGCTGGTGGACGGAGTGTTTCTGTTTGATATGTCCGCAACTGTACATCTTAAGCAGGATCACAGCAGAGACGTCGCCTAGAGAATACTGCGAGGGTTTCGGACTGATTTGCAGTTTCAGTTAAAGCAGCGGAAGAGATTGCATCTGCAGTCTTGGAAGACTATGGCATAGTAACATCTGAGGACCGCAATGATGTCGTCGACAGAAGCAAAGTTAGAAGGGAATGGCAGAAGTATCGTGAAACCATCCGTGCTGTAGCGGCAAGTCTTACGGCTGAAATACAGGGCCTATATTATGACGACAGAAAAGATAAAACACTGACTCTCGAAAAAGTTGATGGCACAGCTCACTGGAGCGTCACTGTAGAGGAACATATAATCACTGGTACATGAGCCTTTTTAGGTCATATTAACCCCTCCAGGCCCACAGGTCTGGAATTTTCTGTGCACCCCAGGCCGATGCTTCTGACGTTTCGATAATTGATTTTTTTTTTCCCCTGCCACACTGAAGAGAAAGTTCAGACGCACTTAACAGTGCAAATTCCAGCTTCCTAGACCTATTCTGTGGCTTGCAATGAAGCGTAAAATTTGCAGAAATATCGGCAACCGATATCGTCGCCGAGAGGTACTATCACTGTGCAACTTCGCAGGTGTTATCTTTATTTATGATTTTTTTTTTTTTTTAACCCGCCAAAACAATGTGAATGGTGCTGAACTGTTGTGCATATATGAGATATGATGATATCGAATGATTTCGATGTATAATATGTTAGGAATGGCTTTAAAAAAGATTATGAATATTTTTTAACCTTTTTTATATAAAATATGTTTATTGTAGTTTTGAGTTATTTTTGACGTTATCATTGTGCCCATGCTTGGAGAAGGAAGTGAAAGGGTTGAATTTTCAGACTTCTATCTATCTATTGCCAGACGCCTCAATCCCGTTTGGGGTGGCCACAAACAAATCGCCTCCAAGTCGCCCTGTCCCCCGCCATTTCACTGCCCTGCTCCCAACTCACACCCCCCTCTCTCATATACCTCTCCACCCCATCCCTCCATCTCATCCTCGGCCTCCCCCTCCCTCTTCCCCCCTCCACCTCACTCACATACACTCTCTTCGTCAGTCTTTCACCCTCCACCCTCTCCACATGGTCAAACCACCTCAGTGTGTTCCTCATAACGCTTCCTATCACATCCACATCCACACCATAACGCTCCTTTATATCCTCATTCGTCAGCCTGTCTCTCCATGTGACTCCACAGGCTCCTCTTAAATAACTCATTTCCACTGCTCTCACTCTTGACTTGTGTCCTTCCTACAACGTCCAAGCTTCACTTCCATACGTTAGAGTTGGTATCACAATACTGTCATGCAGCAACTTTTTCACCTCCATGCTCACTTCCCTGTTTCTTATCACTGCTTTCAAAGAACCAGCAACCTTTCTTTCCTGCTGTACCCTTTCAAGCACTTCACCCTCCAAACCTCCATCCTTACTCATCAAACTACCCAAGTACTTAAACGTACTCACATTTTCCAATTCCTCACCATCCAACCTCGCTGTACATTCACTGACTTCGCCTCTCTCAAAGACCATCACTTTACTCTTCCCTACATTCACCTTTAGATTCCGTTTCTTTCACACTCTCCCAAACTCATCCACCAAGCCTTGCAGCTCCCCTTCACTTTCACTCAACAACACAGTATCATCTGCAAACAACAGTACAGTGAGTTTCCAAACACTATCCTCTCTCACCAGGGCACTCCAGCATCTACTACCCTACCTTGTACCTCTATTATTACCCCATCCATGTACAGATTGAACAACCATGGAGACATGACACATCCCTGTTTCAACCCAACTTTCAAAGAGAAAAATTCACTTAGTTCACCATCCACACACACTGCAGCCTTCGCATCATCGTACATACTCTTCACAGCATTCAACAACTTCCCATCTACTCCATATATTCTTAACACTTTCCACAATCCTTGTCTATCCACCCTGTCATATGCTTTCTCCAAATCCATGAAAGCCGCATACAACTTCTTTCCCTTCTCTAGAAACTTTTCCACTAAAGATCTAAGAATGAATATCTGATCTACACAACCTCTTCCCTTCCTGAAGCCTCCCTGTTCTTCTCCAACTAATTTCGTTGTTCTTTCTCTAACTCTGTCAATAAGTATCCTACCATACACTTTTCCTATTATACTAAGAAGACAAATGCCTCTATGATTACCACACACTTCTTTTTCCCCTTTTCTTTTGTACAAGGGAATAATTAGGAGTATACCTGACTTCCAATCCTCCGGGACTCTATCTTCCTCCCAGGCCAATCTGCACATCTTCCACATCCATTCTACTACTATCTCTTCCCCATGCTTCAGCATTTCACCACACACTCCATCAATTCCTGGGGCTTTCCCCGATTTAACTTTCTTCATTGCTTCCACAACTTCTATCCTACTGATTTCTTCCTGTCTTCTCACCTCCCTCCTTCTCCCAGCCATTCCCCAGCCACTTATACTCGCATTACTTCCATATTACTTCCATCCTCTATGTTCAACAGTTCCTTAAAGTGTTCTCTCCATCTGCTCACTTTTTCTCCCTTCTCCACTAGTAATCTACCATTTTTATCTTTCATTCCCCTGTTAACTTCACTTCCACCCTGTCTTACTCTTTTCACCTCTTTCCAGAACATTTTCTTACAGTCCCTCCACTTTACACTCAAATTTCTTAAAAATTCCTCATCCACTCTCTTCTTACTCTCTCTTACTAATCTTTTCACCTCTCTCTGTCTTTCTACATATAACTCTCTATTCTGCCTCTCAACTTCTTCCACGCCCCTATTTCTCATCCATTCATTGTATGCCTTCTTCTTTTGTGCCACAGCCTGTCTCACCTCTTCAGTCCACCACGCTGTTCCTTGCACCCCCCTATGTCTTCTCTTCCTTCCACACACCACATCACATGCTGCACATATTTCTTCTGCAAATATCCTACACACACCTTCCATGTCTCCCATCTGCTCCAATTCATATTTGCCCAATCGTTCCTCCACTTCTCTCTTATACTCTGCCTTTTTCTCATCCTCTTGTAACCTTTCCACTCTCCTTGCAACTACTCCTTCCTCTCGTCTTTCCCTTTTTCTATTCCTCCATCTTACTTGAATTCTAATTCTGGCCACCACCAAGTAATGGTCAGAAAGTCCACTCCCCCAACCTCTATAAACTCTTGCATCCATTACACATCTTCGCATCCTTTCATCCACACACACATAATCAATCATTGCCTTCCTTTCATTCAGTTCACCACCCACCCTTCTCATCACTCGCCATGTATACCTGTGGATCATTTTATGCCTGAAGAGGGTATTGGCTATCACCAACCCCCTCCCAGCAGACTTAAATGAGAAAATTACACGTCCTCTGAGGCAAGGCTCTCCCAAGGGAGATGAAAGTGGAGGGTCTGATTCGATTAGCAATATGGATGTTGAGTCGCAACTTCCACCTCCCAAACCACTTGTGTTGCTAAAAATAGAATCGTAATGCAGTGTCAAAACTACGAATAAGTCTAATTATTACGAATACAGAGACAAAACAGAAATAAATACTTTGCAGACGGGGGAAAACGTATTCTTTCCGTAATAACACGTTCATTTTTCTCTGCCACTTTACCTTGACATTGTCGCAATATATGTTACTGGCTCGTATACAGAGTGGTTGTATATGTTCTGCAAAGGAGGAAAAAGATGATAATTTCTGTCTGGGTTGAGGTAATGGGTGTAACTATGTGTTTTTAGGCATGGCTACAAGCAAAAAAATTGTACAACCACTCGTCACGGCAGCAGGTGGTGAACCGACAGATGATATGTGTGAGGATGAAGTGAAAGTTAGTCTCATGTCCCAGATGTTCGTTCACTTCCCGAAAGTTTTCACAGTTCTCTACAAGTCACAGTGCATTGAATGATCCAAACCATTACAACAAACCTGAGCCGGTGGCTCAATGGGTAGAAAGTTGGTCTGCAGTCCTAACGGACCTGGGTTCAAATCCTGCTGGGGTAGGGAACAGTTTAAGGATTTGAAAACGCTCAGAACCTTCATTCGCTTGCCCAAAATTTTTGCAGCTTTTTTTTAGGCCGCACTGAAACGATGCCTGCAGCCATTTATTGGCTAAATGTCATTTGATGCCGGCGGCCATGGAAGGGTTAAACCTGAAAGTGGCAGTTTTACAAGCATAAAGCTGGCAATCATGTATTCTCTTGGTGGAAATAGCATAGACATTCAGAAGCTGGTGGCAATTGGGTGTGAAGGCAGTAAAGTGAACACTAGGAAGAAGGGTGGTGTTATAAGACTCTTTGATGAACATGTCAAACGTCCTCTGTAGTGGTTTGTTTGCCTTCTCCATTCAAATGAACTTCCTCTACATCATTTGTTCGAGCATCTTGATGGTTGCAGGACAGTACCAAGAAGTTTCTCAGGGCCAGTCGGTTCTTTATTGGCAAATTGTGAAGAAGCAATTGTTGTTTTTGAGCAAATAACATGTGAATTTCTGGATGTCAAAGTTGCAAACCTGAGCTCAGATCAGTAGTATTTACTGGATATCTGCCAAGCAGTAATCAATGGCAATTGCTGTCTCATTGTCTCATCGACAGCCAGAAAAACTCGTTATGTCCCGCTGGATTACACTGGCCAATCGAGTTCGGTGTTTGTTTGTCGCGATAGAAAGGCCTAGCAATAATGTCAAATCGATTGCTGAATTCGTTCTGAAGATTTACGCAACAGTCTGGTTCACAATCAAGTCCAAACCATCCTGCAAGGATGGCTCCATGCACCTGTGGATGTAGATTATGATACCACGCTACCTGTCGCAAGATCTGAAAGCTGTTGTTGAAGGAGTGATTCAATGAAATGGCTACTTTGGCTTTCCCTGAGAACATGTTGCTGATCATGGTAACCAACGAGCAACAACATATCAGGGAGCTTGGCGTTCAGCAAATCATGCTAGCTCGAGCCTTCATGACACGTCAACTTGGTATCAGATGTTTTCAAGTATCATCTCTCAGTCTCAATGCCGAGGAATACACTGAGTTGATTAACAGACACAGTTACGTTTGTCTTAGGGAAGAATACTGACCATCCCATATTGAAAGCAGTGACAGCGGGAAGAGAGATACATGGAAGGAATATATTCATTTTCAAATGAGCATCATTTCTATTGTATTTATGTTACCACCAGTTGCCTTAATTCTACTTAGTTTAGACGACAACGCTCTATAAGGAAACACAGGAAGACATTATAGAAACACAGAAATGGACAGACAGACAAACAGGCAGGCAGACAGGCAGGTACTCCTTGCATTATAGTCTGCCTGTCTTTCTGTCTGTCAGTCTTTCAGTTGGCGGGATGACTCAAAAAGTTATGAACGATCATCATGATATTTTTTGGAGGGGCAGGGTATGGCCCAATGAACCATCGATTAGATTTTGGTTGTGATCCGGAATTATTTGTTTGTTTGTTCACACCATATCTCCAGAAGTTCTCAATGAATTTCAGTGAAGTTTTGTGGGAGGGTGGGCAATGGTACAAGAAAAAATTTATAAAATTTTTGGGCGGATCCAGATCCTACCGCACAGTATATCAAAAGTTCTCAATGAATTTAAATAAAATTATGTGGAAGGGTGGGACATGGGCCAAGAAAGAATTGATTAAATTTAGGGGCGGATCCGGATCCTGCATTGCTCTGGTTACTATTGATATCTTGATTCTGACAGATTAATATTCATTTCAGGCAGAATGTACTCAGTCCCCCTACCCATTAAAAGATTACCTGGGATGTAAACTGATTTCAGTCACCCACTAACCAGCAAATATTAGTTGCATTCTTCTGCTTCCATCTGCACAACCAAAAACAGGTGCTTATAGTCATTTGGCGTTTTCCCTTGAGCATTTTTGACTTCTCGTAACTGCTCAAAAGCAGAGAAATTTAAGGAGCCTAACTATCTTTGAAAACTCTCCACCAGCTGATGTGAGGAGTGGTTTAACATGGTATGAAGTCCAGTCTCGATGACACCACCACATTGGCATCAAAACAGTGGAGGACAAAGTTCGAACAAGCACAAACTGCGTTGTATAAATATAAAAGATGCCTAACAGGATACATAATGATAATGATGATGGTATGCATTGAGAAATGTGTTAACAGTGGACAGTCCAGTGGACTTTTAAATGACTGAGAATGTATTATATGCGACAGATCAACAGGTGTAAATGGACAGTACGCAGGACCATGGGATTATAAATCATCTTCCGTACAGGTGCATAGAAACAATATTAACTGATAATACCGAAGAAAGTAAACAACAAACATTGTTAACGGCAGTAATATTAAGGAAAAAATATAAAGCATGCTAAATGAAATGCTCTATGCAAGTATCTCTCTATTTATCTATATTATGTATATCTATTTGTCCATCTATCTCTTTACCTATCTATCAGTCTATCTGTTTCTCTCTCTATCTATTTATCTATCTATCTATTTATCTATATACATACATATATATATATTTATCTCTCTCTCTCTCTATCTATCTATATATATATATATATATATATATATATATATATATATATATATATATATATATATATATATATATATATATATATATATATATATATATTGGGACCCACCGTTGCCAACTCATTACTTTTAATGTTAACCGGGCATGCTATGACGCCTTAAAAAATGAAGCAAATCAATGAAAACTTTTTTTGCTGAATTTCTTATGGTTTTATGACTCTAAAGGCATCACTGTGCATTTACGAGGAGAGACCCTAATGACGCCAAATCCGTCACTGTGTACGAAGGGGATAGTAAGCCAGATCGCCAGAATACTCAAAAAACCCTTGTTCTCCTCTTCTGTGAAAAATTTCTTGGTGTTGTTCACGTACTGAAGAAATTTAATGTACAAGTAGTATTCAAATATGAGAACACAATGAAAAAAAAAAACTCATCAAGAACAACCTATGCAGTAATTCAGGTGTTGTTTACAAAATCCCATGTAAAAGCTGTAACAAATTTTACATAGAACAGTCTGGAAAAGATTTGGAAACTAGGATCTAACAACATAAATACAGTGTAAGGACAGCCTAACAGAGCAGTGGTTTATTTCAAAACAAAGCATCCAGTGATCACCATATTGACTGGTTAGGCTCTAAAATTCTAGCAAGATCAAAAAGCTCTGATGAAGGAAATGTGATAGAGTCTTGTCGACTTTCTGGCACATATAAAAAAAAATTGTAAACATGAGCTATGGTATTCTTAAGTGTGATAAGTTGTTAACTGAAAAAAAGACGACTTCCTGCACATCACTACAACCGATAAAAGAAGTGCTGTTGTAGTTATTGGAAAAACTGTTTTATATATATATATATATATATATATATATATATATATATATATTCCGTGTATGTGACAAAAGTGACACACACACACACACACACACACATACACACACACACACACACACACATATATATATATATATATATATATATATATATATATGTTATGCTGGGTGTTTTTAGTCAGACCTCTCGTCCTAAGAACACCAGCTACTGAGCGGGGTCCTCTTTCCGGACCAGAAATAAAGCACCCACAAAGGAACAGGACATAAAAACCAGGCAGTACACCTTAATACATCTATTACCTTAACTCTTACACCATGACAATATACACAAAGAAATATTGGATATGTATAGAGATAGGCAACACAGAAGTAGCCTTTAATACAAATGGGTAGGATTACACACACAATAGGTCACTCTTCACTTGTACAGGAATATTTGATGCTAATATTACAGTACCCGAATAATATTCCTTGGCAGAGATGGCGTTTTATATACTGTGTTCGTTTCACTAGGGGAGGACGTGACCAAGAGTGGGGGGAATGAATATTACCATAAGTGAGTAGCATGTAGGTCGTGACACTCGCGAGAGTTACTTAGTCACAGTAGCACTAGGTCACAAGTTTCTGATGAACCCCGCACGCCTCTGTCCTAACCCACGATTCCTATACGTCCTCCTGTATATAGTTATCGGTCTTTTCTGTTCTGCCAGGTATTGGGTCACTGTGCACCGAGTGGCTATAGTCATTTAAATATCATTTGGGCCTTTATTCTGTTATTTGTCACTGTACACTACTGTGTTGATTGTTCACTGTATTAGCCTTATTAGTGTCACTACGTACCCGTATTTTCCTAGGGTATCACCTGCTGCGCATCCTGGGGGTGAGAGAGGGGCCCTAGAGGGAGCCCTCCTGCAGGGAGGAGCGCACTGTCCATAGGGGCGTCACTGCCCGGGTGGTAGTTGTCTTTGGGGTGCAGGGAGGCCCTCCGATCTGGGGACCTCGACCTGGGAGGCGGCCCTCACACTGGAGCCGCGCCGGTGGGGTGCAGGGAGGCCCTCCGGTCTGGGGGCCTCGACCTGTGAGGTAACCCTCTGGACTAGTGTCGAACAGCTGCAGGAGGCAGGCCTGGCATCTCCGGCTCCGAGGAGAGAGAAAGCCTGGGTTGTCTGGGCCTGGGGGCTGCTGGCCAGACCTGGGAGTCCAGGGACTGCAGCCGCCTATGGGAAGAAGCGCCATCAGGGGTGAACTGCGGCGTCGCCTCCGTCGGGTGTCCGTCAGGGACAGGGACCTCCCAGGGGTAGGTGGAAGGGCTTGGACTGGGCCACGCCACCACTCCGACAGCACCTTCGGGGAACTGCTCCTGTGGGGAGACAAAGGGCGTCCCATGCAGCCGAGAGGAAAGGGGTGGCCGCGCAAGGGATCTCCTGCTCCGAGAGAGCCTTCAGGGTCACGAATGAGGGGCATACGGCGGCCCTTCCCTCCCCGTCACGTACGGTGGCCGTGAACTCGGTTTCGTGACTCCTAGGGCTCGCAATTGAAGGGCGTATGGTGGCCGCTTGTTCCCCATCACGTACGGTGGCCGTGAACGTGGTGCTGCTCCCGAAGGAGGAAAAGGCAGAAAAGGGGTGCACAGGGGCAGTGCCCTCTCTGGTGCGTGCTGAGGCCGTAGCCGAGGGTCTACTTACCCTTGCACACACTGCAGCCGTAGCCGTGTGCCTGCCCACCTGCTGGAAAGTAACTGAAGGGCGTACGGTGGCCTCTCCTTCCCCGTCATGTACGGTGGCTGTGAACGCGGTGTTACTCCCACAGGAGGAAAAGGCAGGAGAGGGGCGGACAGAGGCAGTGCCCTCTCCGGTACGTACTGAGGCCATAGCCGAGGGTCTATCTACCCTTGTACCACTAAGGCCGTAGCCTTGGGCCTGCCTGCCCTTCGGGAAGTAACTGAGGTGTTTCTCCCGTAGTAGGAGGTAATAGTGGATGAGGGGCATACAGTGGCCACTCCCTCCCCGTCGCGTACGGTGGCTGTGATTGCAGTTCCACTATTCCTCTCTCTGCCAGTTGGGGCGCATTCAATAACTAACACCCCGAGGCCGTCCCCAGAGGTGGCTGTGACTGAGAAGCATACAGTGGCCACTCCTTCCCCCTTCACGTATGGTGGCCATGATGGCGGTGTCACAGGGGGAAACAACTGAAGGGCGTACAGTGACTGCTCCTTCCCCGGTATGTACGGTGGCCGTACCGTGGTGTTGCCTGGGACTGACTCTGGATCAGCCCCCCCCCCGAACCTGCTGAGGGTTGCCCCGCCTGCAGAGTCATTGCCTTTTGCCACTCACCTGGTGTTGTGACAGTTGCGGGGAAGAGGGGCTCTGGAGATAGGTGTCCTGGTGACCCTCTTGTCCTGGGACACTAACCCTGCCGTGGTGTCCTCCTGGGGTGGTGGTGTGGTGGTGGCTCGGTGGTGAGGTGGGGGGTGGCACGGCGAGTGGTCCAGTGGCGGCCGGTATTTTACCACCCTCCATATCGAAAAAGTCACGGCCCCGTGACTGGAGGTGGTATGTTGTGGTGGTGGATGTTTGGTGGGCCGGGGTGAGGTGTCGGAGGAAGTTGGTCCAGTGGAGGGTGGTGGGGTTCGGTTCTCGGTGTGGGTTGAGAGTAAGCCGGAGGGAGGATGGGCGGTCTGTCCGGCGGAGGATCCGGAGAAGCTGGTGTGTTGCCCTGAGTCTGACCTGTGGGCGGTCGTGGGGCTGCCAGTGGATTCGTTCAATGCTCATCTCGGGTGGTTGTGCTTGGTGCGGAGGTAGGAGTCGAATGCTGGCGAGTGAGAGGAGTGTGGGGTTTTTATGAGGTCTGGGTGGGTGGGAGGAGCGTTGTGCTTTGGGGAATTGGGATTTGGGGAGATTCCATTTTGCCTGGTAGAGGTGTAGGGTGATGGGGGCGATGTTTGGGGTGGGGGTGGGTTGAGGTGGTGAGTGGGGGGGTCTTGTGGGAGGTGGGTGGTGGGGTTGGGGTGTACCTGGAGGGTGGGCGTGAAAGGCGTCCCGATCTGGTGGTGGTGGTGGTGAGGGTGGGTGTTGGTGGTGAAGGTGGGCGAGCACATGGTGGTGAGGGGGTATGGTCGGGGGCGGGTGGGGTAGCGGGAGGGGGTGCGGTGTGTCGTGTGTAGTGAGAATGGTCGTGGGATAAGGGGGGTGTAGGTGGGCGGGCTGCGGGTTCACGTGGTGGAGTGGTTGCGCATGGTGGGTTGGAAGGTGGTGTAGTGGGTGGGGTGGTGTGTTGGTTGTTGTGAGGTGGGGTGATTGCATGGGGTGGGCTGGAGGGTGGTGCAGTGGGTGGGGTGGTGCTTTGGAGGTTGTGCGGGTGGTCTGTGATGGGTGAGGGTGGCGTGGTGGTGTCGGGCACTGGTCGGCTAAGTTGGTGCGGTGGAGGTTGCGTTGTGGGCGGTGGTGCAGGATCTGGTGGGAGAGAGAGGGGGTTAGGTGTGGGTTGGTCAGGGGCGGGGTTGTGGGGTTGGAGGTTGGTGTCGTCGTGGGGGATTGGGGAGGTGGGGGTGGGTGAGGTGGGAGGCGGCGTGCTCATGGGGGATGTGGAGGGTGGGGGTGAGGAGTAGGAGTAGGAGTCGGGGCGGTAATTCTGGGAAGACGCCGATGGGCCAGGTGTGCGTGGAGAGGTGCGGGGCGCGCGGGTGTGGGGTTTGTCATTGTTGGAGGGGTGGAAGGGGCCCACGTGGCGGTTTCGGTAGGTGCGAGGTTGTCCGTGGTGATCTATGACAACCTAGTAAGAGTTAGGGATCCTGATAATTTTGAAGGGGCCATCAAACCTGGGGGAAGTCTTGGTGGGGATGGGCAGGTGTGCAACCGCCACTGAGTCACCCGGCTTGTAGAGGTTGGAGGGGTTGGTGTCCGGTGAAAGGTCTTGTTGGGATTGGAGGTGGTGGAGGCGTCGTTTGAGGTGGTGGAGGGGGTCGGTAGAGGAGGGAGGGGTTGGAGGGTGTAGGTGGTGGCGGAGGGGTAGGAGGAGTGGGGATTCCCCGAATACTCGCTCGTGGAGGGTTATGCCGTCGTCTCGTGGGCAGGTATTAAGCCCCCATTGAACAATTTTGACGTGGGAGGGCCAATCGTCATTGCCTGTCTGCAGGATTCTGGTCCTGACTTGATTTAAGAGGGACAGATGACTCCTCTCGCATACGCTGTTACCTTGGGGCCAGTAGAGGGATGAGTGGGAGATTCAGCAGCCGAATATTTTGGCAAATTCTTCCCAGACTTTTCCTGTGAATTCAGGGGCATTATCCGAGTGTAGGGCTTGTGGGATGCCAAAACAAGGGAAGACGCGGCGGACCAGGGTGTCGGCGACTGCTACGGCGTTGTGGTCTTTGGCAGGGCAAGCGATGACAAATTTTGAGTAGACGTCAACGAACGTGATGATATATTTGTATCCTGCTTTTGGTGTGAGGGGGCCTGAGGGAAAGCAGTTGCCACAGTTTTTGTGCAGTTAATTTGCCTGAGGGACCAGGGGTGCGCATGATGTCTTTCCCTAAAGCACAGGCGCAGCATGTTTGGATGATGTTTTTAGCAATGGTGGATGGGTTGGCTGTCCAATACATGTCAGAGAATGCCTGTAAAAGCTTTTTGGTGCCGAGGTGGATGCCGTTGTTGGCGTGGAGGTGTATCATAGCATCATGAGCTGAGGTGGGGTCGAGGACGATGTGGCCATCTGCGTCATACAGGTGGTCGCCGTGGAGGTGTAGCCTGGCGAATGTGCGTGGCGAGATCCAGGTAGGGCGCTGTTTGTCTTTCCACATTTGAATTAGGTCTGGTTTTTGGGCAGACTGCATTGATGGGTAGGTGGTAGAGGGCGTCGGCGTTAGTGTGGAGCTTGCCTGGGTGGTATGAGATTTCAAAATCGAATTCTTCGAGAGCTTCCCGCCATCTAATGAGTTGGGCGTTGTTAGTACTGGACTGGTGTAGCCATTGTAGTGATTGGTGGTCTGTGATGATGACTACGTGGATGCTGGAGATGTTGGAACAGAAGTACTCTAGAGCCCAGATTATACTGAGGCACTCGCGTTTGGTGGCCGCGTAATTTCGCTCGGCTTGATTTAGAGTGCGGCTGGCACAGGCGATGATGTGTTCACGCCCATGTTGTACTTGCGTGAGGACAGCCCCTATGGCTATGAGGGAAACGTCAGTATACAGATGGAAAGGGAGTTTGTAGTCTGGGAAAGCGACGACGGGTGCTGAAATCAGTTTGGATTTGAGGTTATTGAATGCAGTCTTTCTGATTTCGGTCCAGACAAACGGTTCGCCCTTTTTGTCAGGTCATGCAGTGGTTTGGCTATGTCTGCAAACCCTTTCACGAACCGTCAGTAGTACGACGTAAGGCCTAGGAAGGCCCGGGTTTCGTGGACGTCTCATGGTAGAGGGATTTCGGCAATGGCACGCAGTTTGTCAGGGTCAGGTGAGATGCCCTCAGCTCCTATCACGTGTCCTAGGAAGAAGATGGATCGTTCGGCTAGAACGCATTTTGTTGGCTTGAGTTTGAGGTTTGCCTGGTGGATATGTAGGAACACCAGTTTGAGGCGGTGGAGGTGGTCGGCCCAGGTGTGGCTAAAGATGATGACGTCGTCTAGGTAGGCCAGGCAGATTTCCCAGGTTAAGCTGCTTAGTAGGAATTCCATCAGACAGGAGAACGTGCCTGGGGCATTACAGAGTCCGAATGGGAAGACATTGAATTCGTAGTGTTTCCCATTTGAGGTCGAGAAGACGGTCTTTTGTTTGTCATCTGGGTGAACGGGGACCTACCAGTACCCCGAATGCAGGTCGAGGGTGAAGAACCAGGTGGAGGCATGCAGGGAGTCGAGGGAGTCATCGATTCGGGGTAGGGGTGTGGCGTCCTTGATGGTGACATCATTTACTCTGCGGTAATCAACGCAGAATCGCATGGTTCCATCTTTTTTTCCCATGAGTACGACGGGGGAGGACCACGGGCTGGTGGAGTTGGAGATAATGCTGGCATCAAGCATGTCCTGGACCTGCCGGTCTTCCTCTGCTCACTGCTTAGGGTTTTTGCGGCGATATGGTTGGCGAATGGGTGGTCCAGTCGTGTGTATCTCGTGACTGAGGTAAGTGGTGTGGCCGAGGTCTGTTGGGCCAGACGAGAATAGGTCCTGAAAGTCCAGGAGTAATTGTCGGAGGCTGTTGGTTTGGGAAGGGGATAAGTGTGCAGGTAGGTCCGGCAGGGTTGGGTGGTGAGAAGGTGGTGTGTGGCATGGCTTGGCTTCCTCCATGTCGCCAATGATGAGTCCTCTAGGTGGTGTTAGTGGTATTGTGGCGAGGTTAGCGATACGAATCGCTCGGGCCTGGGGGGGGAGGAAGGTGGGGGATACTAGACAGGAGGAGAGTGGTCCGGTAGGTAGGGATGGGGAGAAAAGGACAGAAGTACCGGAGGGTCTGTTTAGTTCCACCCAAGCTTCGTGATGGGGCGGGATGGTGATGGTGGAGACAATCGAGGCGGGGAATGATGGGGAGGTGGTTGGTATAGGTGGGGGGGTGGATGGGGATGGGGAGTGGGGGAGTGGTGTGTTGGGTGAGGTTGGGGTGGTGTTGCATGTGCAGAGGTGTTGGGGGACGTGAGTGTTAGGGGAAGGTGTGTTTGTGTGTGGGGTTTGTGGGTGATGGTGTTGGTGTTGGTGTTGTTTTGTTGTACGTTTTTTTTTTCTTCTTTTTTGTTTCTGAGGGGGGGTTCTGGACTGAAGTGAAGGCAGCGTTGATAACAGTCGATCTTGGTGTGGAGTTTTTGAAGGAGGTCCAGCCCTAGGTGTCATACTGACGGCATGTGGAGTCAAATATGATGAAAGGGTGAGTGGTTGAGACTTGTTGATGGGTGTCGGTCCGAAGGGCCTGGGTTTCCCCATGGATAGGCAGGGGGCCATCCCCCGCATCTATGAGGTTGGCTGAGGTGGAGAGAAGGGGGCCAAAAGCGCAAGTGTGACGGGAGTAGAAGTGAGAGTACAGGCATGACCTGGCATCTCCCGTGTCCACCAGTAGTCTAGCCTTGACCCCGTTCATGCGAATTTGGTCGTAGACTGGGGGTCCATAGTGATGTGAGGTGGCCCCCGCCACCATGGGGAGGTGCAGGGGCGGGCCTAAAAATCCATCTGCTGAGTGGTGATGTGGTCGTCGTGCTTCTCGTCGTCTGGTCCTGGGTAGACTGGGGTCAGGGCATCGTCTTCCTGGGCATCGTCCTCCAGAGAGGATACCTTCCTGCCCCCCTCAGTAAGGGCTCTGCGTCTATTTGCTTTGAGTTGTTCCCTAATGTCGTGCTGGGGGCAGGTGCGACTGCAGGCCGTGAATTTCCAGGGATTAATAGAGATGAGGTTGCCATGGTCCCTGGGATTGGGGTGCCTTCTCTGTGGGTGAGCCCTGGGAATTGTTGGAGACGGGTCCGTGGTGGGTGGGTGGGGCGGTGGTTTGATTTTTGGTGGTGGAGTTTTGGTGATGGGGAATTTGCTCACCGCGTGTATGGGTTGTGGTGTGGGACAGGCGGCGAGGAGGCGTCAGACAAGTTGTAGGTCTTGATCCATATTCCCCAATGGATCGTAGATGGTGAAATGCTCCCTGACTGTGCTAGGGAGAATTCTCAAGAGGGCGTTGAAGGTGTGTAAATCCCGAGTATTTGTGGTCGCGTCGGGATAAACGATGGTGACGAGGCGCCGTCCCTGGACGAAAGTATCGTCCAAGTTACAATCTAAGACAAGAGCATTGAGCTGAGAGAGAGCGACAACTCTGCCCATAGAAGGCATAACAGCCTGCTTCACAATTTGAGCGAATTGATCCCATGTTAGTTCTGGGACGACTTTTGTTGCAACAGTGGCGATTATTTTTCCCAGGTTAGGTAGAGTGACGGCTATCTTTTCTCCGTCAGAGTCGAACCCGATATCTAAAAGGGGTTTGACCATATCCAAAGAAACATCTATGTCATATTGCTCTGGGTTGAATTTTGGTAATTGAATGTGAGGTTTGGCTGCCATTGTGCAAGTTTCCTTTTATTGTTCCTCTGTGCTTTATTCGGATCCAGAACCACTGCTGGCCACCAGTGTTATACTGGGTGTTTTTAGTCCAACCTCTCGTCCTAAGAACACCAGCTACTGAGCGGGGTCCTCTTTCTGGACCAGAAGTAAAGCACCCACAAAGGAACAGGACACAAAAACCAGGCAGTACACCTTAACACATCTATTACCTTAACTCTTACACTGTGACAATATACACAAAGAGATATTGGATATGTATAGAGACAGGAAACACAGAAGTAGCCTTTAATACAAATGGGTAGGATTACACACACAATAGGTCACTCTTCACTCGTACAGGAATATTTGATGCTAATATTACAATACCCGAATAATATTCCTTGGCAGAGATGGCGTTTTATATACTGAGTTCGTTTCAGTAGGGGAGGACGTGACCAAGAGTGGGGGGAATGAATATTACCATAAGTGGGTAGGATGCAGGTCGCGACACTCGTGAGAGTTACTTAGTCACAGTAGCACTAGGTCACAAGTTTCTGATGAACCCCGCACGCCTCTGTCCTAACCCACGATTTCTATACGTCCTCCTATATATAGTTATCGGTCTTTTCTGTTCTGCCAGGTATCGGGTCACTGTGCACTGAGTGTGGCTATAGTCATTTATATATCACTTAGGCCTTTATTCTGCTATTTGTCACTGTACACTACTGTGTTGATTGTTCACTGTATTAGCCTTATTAGTGTCACTACATACCCGTATTTTCCTAGGGTATCACCTGCTGCGCATCCTGGGCGTGAGAGAGGGGCCCTATGGGGAGCCCTCCTGCAGGGAGCAGCGCACTGTCCATACGGGCGTCACTGCCCGGGTGGTAGTCGTCGTTGGGGTGCAGGGAGGCCCTCCGATCTGGGGGCCTCGACCTGGGAGGTGGCCCTCACACTGGGGCCGTGCCGGTGGGGTGCAGGGAGCCCCTTCGGTCTGGGGGCCTCGACCTGTGAGGTGACCCTAGGGACTAGGGCCGAACAGCTGCAGGAGGCAGGCCTGGCGTCTCTGACTCCGAGGAGAGAGCCTGGGTTGTCTGGGCCTGGGGGCTGCTGGCCAGACCTGGGAGTCTGGGGACTGCGGCTGCCTATGGGAAGAAGCGCCATCAGGGGTGAACTGCGGCGTCGCCTCCGTCAGGTGTCCGTCAGGGACAGAGACCTCCCAGGGGTAATTGGTAGGGCTTGGACTGGGCCACGCCACCACTCTGACAGCACCTCCGGGGAACTGCTCCTGTGAGGAGACAAAGGGTGCCCCACGCAGCCGAGAGGAAAGGGGTCGGCCGCGCAAGGGACCTCCTGCTCCGGGAGAGCCTTCAGAGTCACGAATGAGGGGCGGACGGCGGCCGCTCTCTCCCTGTCACATATGGTGGCCGTGAACTCGGTTTCGTGACTCCTAGGGCTTGCAGCTGAAGGGCATACAGTGGCTGCTCGTTCCCCGTCACGTACGGTGGCCGTGAACGCGGTGGTGCTCCCGAAGGAGGAAAAGGCAGAAAAGGGGTGCACAGGGGCAGTGCCCTCTCCGGTGCGTGCGAGGCCATAGCCGAGGGACTACTTACCCTTGCACACACTGCGGCCGTAGCCGTGTGCCTGCCCACCTGCTGGAAAGTAACTGAAGGGCGTACGGTGGCCTCTCCTTCCCCGTCACGTACGGTAGCTGTGAACGCGGTGTTACTCCCACAGGAGGAAAAGGCAGGAGAGGGGTGCACAGGGGTAGCATCCTCTTTGGTAAGTACTGAGGCCCGTAGCCGAGGCTCTATCTACCCTTGTACCACTAAGGCCATAGCCGTGGGCCTGCCTGCCCTTCAGGAAGTAACTGAGGCGTTACTCCTGTAGTAGGAGGTAATAGTGGATAAGGGGCATACGGTGGCCACTCCCTCCCCGTCGCGTACGGTGGCTGTGATCGCAGTTCCACTATTCCTCTCTCTGCCAGTTGGGGCGCATTCAATAACTAACGCCCCGAGGCTGTCCCCAGAGGTGGCTGTGACTGAGGGGCGTACGGTGGCCACTCCCTCCCCCTTCATGTACGGTGGCTGTGATTGCGGTGTCACAGGGGGAAACAACTGAAGGGCGTACAGTGACCGCTCCTTCCCCGGTACGTACGGTGGCCGTACCGTGGTGTTGCCTGGGACTGACTCTGGATCAGCCCCACCCCGAACCTGCTGAGGGTTGCCCCGCCTGCAGAGTAGTTGCCTCTTGCCGCTCACCTGGTGTTGTGACAGTTGCGGGGAAGAGGGGCTCTGGAGATAGGTGTCCTGGTGACCCTCTTGTCCTGGGTCACTAACCCCGCCGTGGTGTCCTCCTGGGGTGGTGGGGTGGTGGTGGCTTGGTGGTGGGGTGGGGGGTGGCGGGGTGAGTGGTCCGGTGGCGGCGGGTATTTTAATATATATATATATATATATATATATATATATATATATATATATATATATATATATTTGTGACAAAAGTGACACACACACACACACACACACACACACACACATATATATATATATATATATATAGAGAGAGAGAGAGAGAGAGAGAGAGTAGAACCTCAATTATCCAGGAGGAAAGAAACCGGAATTCGCGCTAAACCAGAAAATAACAAAAAAATTAAAGTCGATCAACCGGGGAAAATCCAAGACCTAACTGACATTTCAAATTCACCGCGCAACTATCCCTTCCGAATGTTTCCATTCCTTCTCTGCCTGAGCACAGCACTGCAGTCATCACCATTGTATTGAGGTTTAACAGTGTAAACACCGCTACAAACCTCTGTTTTATCGCAATTTTCCGTAATATTTGGTGGAATATCAGCCATGGCTCCTGGTACATCAACCGATAAGAGTATGCCCAAGTGTAAGAGAGTGGTACGGATTCTGAAACAGAAAACAGACATCTGAAAGAGACTAGAGAAAGGTGCCCACACAAGCAATTTGACGCATGAGTACAATGTCGGGTCCAGTACTATTTATGACATTCGTAAGCAAAAAGACAAGCTTTTGAAATATGTTGCAAAGTCTGATGTCGCTCAAAGTAAAGAAAACAAACACACTTGAGACACCGAAGTTTGAAGAGTTGGATACTGTGCTATACAAGCGGTTTTGGGGGAAAAGAGTGGAGGGTTGTGCCGTCACTGGACCTCTCCTCATTGAAAAGGCGCGTGATTTTTATGAACAAATGGAAATACAAGAGCAGTGTGCTTTCACCCTAGGTTGGTTACATCGTTTCAAGAAACGCCACGGCATTAGGAAGCTTGAGATTTGTTGTGAGAAAAGGTCGGCTGATAAGAATGCAGCTGAGGATTTCAAAGAGAAATTTTGTGAATTGCTAGTGGAGCACACCCTCGATCCCAAACTTTTTCAGTGCTGAAGAGACTTCCCTCTTTTTTTGCATGATGCCTGAGAAGACATTGGCAGGGCCATCTGAAAAGTAGCCTCTGGATTTAAGAAAAATAAAGAGAGAGTGACTGTCCTGCTGTGCTCTAATGCTGCAGGCACACATAAACATAGGCCTCTGGTGATTGGGAAGTTTAAGTCGCCCAGAGTTTTTAAGGGAGTAGTCCATATCCCAGTTGAGTATGAGTCCCAAACAAGTGCTTAAATGACAAGATACATATTCACTAATTGGTCCCACTATCATTTCAAACCCCAAGTCAAACAGCATCTGAGGGAAAAAGGACTTCCCGAGGATACGAAGGTCATTCTGTTCCTCGATAATTGTCGGGCCCATCCGGAGGCAAAGAAGCTGGTTAACGAGAACATTATGGCTATGTATCTAGCCCCTAACATCACTTCATTAATTCAGCCACACGACCAGGGCATAATCCAGGCAGTAAAATCGAACTACATAAAAATATACTCCCACAAATGTGTGAAACTCATTGGTGTTATGCTGGAATTCCAAAAAGGTTTCAACCTGAAGGAGTGTATATTTGTCCTGGTTGATTAAAAAAGAATGTGAAACAGTGTTCCTGAGACAGAATTCAATTGAAAAAGGTTGGAAGTTAAGAGGTCATGTTGAGTTATTATATTAAGACAAAATGCAGGAGGCTGTGTTGTTCTCTAATCCTTCACACGTTTTACCTATTATAATTGTTCTGCCAAGTATACAGGTTATCAATACGAAGTGAGAGAAAGACTGAAAAGTCACCATCAGTTTCTGGAAAGTTGACCTGTGAAGAAATTACCTAATAGCTCAGATTGGCAGCAAGAAAATATTGCTGTTTTGTTGTAAGATCAATCTGTCCTTATGCATATCTACCAGCTTTCGTCTCGTTTTATTCAAATAAAATAATAATTTGAGCTACGTCATATATGCATAAGAGTTAGGATATGGATTCTTCCACAACATGAGTGGACACCTATGATATCAGGCAACTTCTATTTGCACGGCATTTTGATGAAACTCATTTTAAACAGTGACTCGACTACAGGAATGGAGATTTAGTTCATTATGTCTTTATGTTAAGTTTTTCCATGTTCTGTGTTGGCATACTCGAACACCACGGGGTCCTCCCTGATAATGTGGACAGACCTTTCAGTACTTGCAAGAAAAAACTTTAAGCATTGTTTGCTGGAAGTGCCTCTATTTCTGTTTCTTCATTTACTTTTCCACCCAGGGTTACTTCCCCTGTCTAGTTTTCTTCTATTCTATGACCAAGGGTCCTCTGTAAGGCTCTTTATATGTCCGTCATGTTCTTTCTTAATAGAAGGACGTATTCATGTCTAAGCTGAATATTATCATGTAGAGGTAACAAGTGTACTGTATATTAAACAATCAATGTGAATCGACAGTTAAAAGAATATTTATCTTGTGTGTGCGGGTTGGGTGGAGTGGGGTGTTTTGTGTGTGTGTGTGTGTGTGTGCGTGGGGTGGGGTGTTTTGTTCTTACCCAATTGTTCTTACCCAATTGTATCCTTAAGGGAATGAGTCAAGCTTGCACTGTCCCGTGTCTTAAACAATATTTATCGTACATATCCTTAAATTTGTGAATTGTTTTGGCACACACTATTTCATTCGGTAGTGCATTCCATTGGTCAACTGCTCTGTTTGGGAAACTGAATTTCCTTACGTCTTTATCACCTCTCTTCTTATGCAGTTTTTTGCAGTGTCCTCTTGCTGTCTATTTTCTCCTTTCCTGATATGCACTTATACAGCATTATCATGTCACCTCTTTTCCTTCGCTCCTGTAGTGTTGGTAGATTCAGTTTATTTAGTCTTTCTTCGTAGCTTAGGTCCCTTAAGCTTGGTATCCATCTTGTAGCGGCCCTTTGAACTTTTTCAATCTTGTCTATGTGCTTTTTGAGATGAGGACTCCAGACTACTGATGCATATTCCAGGGTTGGTCTAATGAATGATATTATTATCCTTCTTAGCATGTCTTCATTTATGTATGTGAATGCTATTCTCATATTTGCAAGCAGTGTATACATGTTCCGTACCTTCTCGCTGATGTGGTCAGCCAGAGATAGTCTGTTATTGATAATCACACCTAGGTCTTTCTCTCTTTCTGATGTGTATAGGGTTTTATTTCCTAACTTATAATCCCAATCAGGTCTTTTTCCACTTTTACCAAACTTGATTACATGACACTTGTCCACATTGAATTCCATTTGCCATGTACTACTCCATTGATGAAGTTTATTTAATTCTTCTTGTAGCTCTTTACAAGAGTCTGACGTGTTAGTAATTCTCCTTTGTATTTTTGCATCATCTGCAAACATACTTAGATAGCTCTCATTTCCAGTGTTACTCTTTATATCATTTATATACACTAAAAACATGATTGGTGCCAGCATTGAACCCTGTGGTACTCCACTAGTCACTTCTTTCCATGATGAGTAGTTTCCTCTTAGTACTGTTCTCATTTCTCTTTTTATGAGAAAGTCTTGCATCCAACAAAACAGTTTGCCTCGAATTCCTCCTTGATGGTACAGTTTCCATAAAAGTCTTTGGTGTGGTACTGTGTCAAAAGCTTTCTTGAAATCTAAATAGATACTGTCCACCCATCCTTCCCTTTCCTGTATTGTGTTTGTTACTCTGTCATAGTAGCTCAGCAGATTAGTAACACATGATTTTCATTTCTGAAACCAAACTGTCTTTCTGTTATCATACTGTGTTCTTTTAGATGGTTTACCCAAGCTTTTCTTATAAGCTTTTCTAATACCTTGCTGATAACACTGGTCAGTGATATTGGTCGGTAGTTGAGTGGATTTTGTCTATTTCCTTTCTTGAATAAGGGGACAATATGTGCTTTTTTCCAAATATCAGGTAGTTTACCTTGACTCAAGGATTTCTTGAAAATTAAAAATAATGGTTTACTTAACTCCTTTGCACATTCTCCTAGTACCCAACAAGAAATTTCATCAGGACCACTTGCTTTTCCTCTGTCTAATCTACTTAACTCCTCCTGTATTACTTTTTCTGCTATTTGTATATCTGGTAGTATGTGTGGACATGCATGTTCCACATAGTCCCTCTCAAAAATTTTTTCTTCTGTAAAAACTAATTGGAAATTCTTATTTCGTGCTTCACAAATATCATTCTCTTGTGTATAAGTGATTCCCTCGTCTGTAATTGATTGTATTATATCTTTTACTTTGGTTTTGCTTCTGATATAGCTGTAAAACAGCTTTGGTTGATCACTACTTTTACTTATGATATCCTCCTCAAACTGTTTTTGGGCTTCCCTCCTTATTCTTGTATAATCGTTTCTTGCCTGTTTGTAATTATTATACGCCCTTTCACTATTATGTCTTCTGTATCTATTCCACAACAAATCTCTTCTTTCTCTTGATTTTTTACATTTTGTATTGAACCATTTCTGTATTTTCTTATCTGCTTCTTTGTGCTGTGGGATGTACTTCTGGACTCCTATTTCATAAAATTCACAGAATTTTTTATATACAGCATTTAAATCTTGTCTTCTAAGCTCATTTTCCCAATCAACTTCTAAGAAATACTTCTTTAGGTCTTGATAATTTCCCTTTTTATAGTTTAGGCTCTTTTTGTAACTGTCATTGCTCTTTACTATGTCATATGCTATCCTGAAGTTATAATTTAGTACTGCATGATCCCTTTTGCCGAGTGGAGGGTGATATATTAAACTGTCAGTATCATTTTCTTGCCTAGTAAATATTAGATCTAGCACTGAAGGTACATCAAGTCCTCTTTTTCTGGTGGTTTCCCTCACATGTTGCGTTAGGAAGAACTCTTGTACGAGATCCAGGAGCTTTTGGTCCCAACAGCTTTCTTGGCTAATTATATCTAGATTATTCCAATTTATATTTGTATTGAAATCCCCAGTTAGTATAATTCTTTCTGATTTCTCTTCTATTTTATGTAGTAATGATCTTAAACTCTGAATTGTACTCTCTGCCAGGTCCTCATATTCATCTCTTTCCCATGTGTTTGATCTGGGTGGCATGTACAAATTGGCTACAATTACTTTACCTTCAGATATGTTGATCTCTACTGCAATCAGTTCTACTTGTGATGGTATATCTAGTTTTATTTCATTGACTTTTAGATTTTTCTTAGTTAATATTATAATTCCCCCTCCTTTTTTTAAATTTCTGTCTCTTCTCCATATATTGTATTCCTCTAAGTTTAGTATGTCATTGGATATCCTTGGTGTTAATTTGGTTCAGTTAGGCATATTATTTGTGGTTCATTTTCTCTGACATAATCATTCATCTCTAGTAATTTAGATACCATTCCATCCACATTTGAGTACATCAACTTTATCTTCGTGTTTATATACTTGTCATGACATGGTTCTACTACCTTCCTCCTTTTTATTCTATCCTGTTTGTGTACCACTTTCGTACCTGCAATCTATTACTTTGTAAAAAAAAACTTCTTCTCCTCTTCTGATCTTCCCTCATTTTTCGTTTTTGCTTCCTCCCTTTTCTCTTTCAGTAATTCCAGTTCCTTTTGTGTTAGGAATCTTTTTATCCATACATTTTTGAACTCCTCTTTTTCCATAAGATTCATTGCATTTTTTAGTATCTCTTCCACAGTGTTTACACTCTGGAAAGTCACCTTTAGAGGTCTTGTCTTGCTTTTCTCATATTTCCCTAACCTTTTGTGTTCCTCTATGTCTTTACTAAAGATTTCCTCTGATACTTCCTTCAGTAAGCTCATTACATTTGCCATCTCCTTTTTGTCTCTTGTGATCTTGTTTTTTTGATCTTCCTCTTCTATACCAGTGATTACTATAGATTTGTTTATATCTTTCTGAACCTCTGACTAACTTTGGATTGTTTTGGATTATTCTTTTCACTTCCTTTTTAATGCTTTTTTCCTCCACCCTTGTTTCTAAGTCTTTCTTTACTTTCACCATTTCAGCATACGTGGTTTCCACATAATTTTTGTAGCTTTGCACAGCTTCATTCACTTGTGTTATCTTCTCCTCAATATCACTGCTCTGGGCAATAAGACTGCTTACTTGCCTAATTGTCTTTGTGTCATTTTTTCATCTTCCATAACAATCTCGTGATTGACTACTGTACTTGCCATTTCACTCACTTTCTTCCTAAGTGTACTCAATTCCACTGTTAGTCCACTGATGGTTGTGTCTTTCTTATTGGCCTCCCTTCCTAGTTTTTCTATTTCTTCCTTTTGCAAGTGCCTCTGCTTCTTTATTTCATCAATTTCATTTTTGAAAGCCATTTCTAGTTTGTTTACACGTTCAACCAGTCTATTGTGAGTCTCCATTTCAACCAGTTCTCGGTAGAAATCATCATTTTGCTTTTTACTTTTATCCCTTTTCTTTTCCAAATTTGCTTTACTAAAGTATGTATCCATTTTGCAATACCAAAAGTGCAAAGTATATACGTACAATCTCCGTGTTGTTGTAGTCTAAACAAACCTCAGATGACTCAGCATTATTCTTTCATCTTGTTTTTCTTTCCTGTTTGAACAAGTCTTGTTGAAACTTATTATTTTTTTCCTTTTAATAATGAAAAATCATTTAGTCTAACCTAGTACAGAGCTTGACTCATGCAAAGATACTAATTTAGGTAATGCCACTGGCCGTGTTGGTTTGGTACGGAGCGTGGATGTCGCACGTCCTACTCGGTTGAATCCCTCTACGTGTGTGTGTGTGTGTGTGTGTGTGTGTGTGTGGGGTGGGGTGTTGTGTGTGTGTGTGGGGGTGTGTGTGTGTGTGTGTGTGTGTGTGTGTGTGTGTGTGGGTTGTGTGTGTGTGTGTGTGTGTGTGTGTGTGTGTGTGTGTGTGTGTGTGTGGGGTGGGGTGTTGTGTGTGTGTGGGGGGGGGGGGGTGTTGTGTGTGTGTGTGTGTGGGTGTGTGTGTGTGTGTGTGTGTGTGTGTGTGTGTGTGTGTGTGTGTGTGTGTGTGTGTGGGGTGGGGTGTTGTGTGTGTGTGTGTGTGTGTGTGTGTGTGTGTGTGTGTGTGTGTGTGTGTGTGTGGGGTGGGGTGTTGTGTGTGTGTGTGTGTGTGTGTGTGTGTGTGTGTAAAGTTGCAGATAATGTGAATTTCTAAATTTGAGAATGATTAGCTCTGTTTGTCTACGTGTCTTACTGAAGGGTCGCATTCCCACGGTAGCTTAATTTCGTCTGGTGATTTCATGAATAAAATGACAAATCATCTGAATAAATAACTGAGAGTCATTTTATCATTCTGTCTGTCTGTCAGACTGTCAGGTTGTCCTTAGGCAATGAGTGAGTTCTACCCTATAATGACCAAAAGTTTAGAGCAATTAAGAATATAACACAAACAAGAAGATTCACTCAAAGAATGCAACACCTGTGCACATCACCCGGCATAAGGACTAAATATATTACTGTAACCTGTGACCTTGTCCTTGGTCTATTTGCACTGAAAATTGAATCACTCTATTCATGCTTAACCTATAACTCATCCAACAAGTCTGGCTCAAATCAGATCAGGCCCATTTGATTTTACTTTGCGTAGTGACTTTCACATTTGACCTTTCCTTGTGACCTTGTTTCACTGATCTAAATATCGAAACACTTTATCATTGCCTAAACCTGAATCCTTCACAGAGTTAGGTATACATCGAATGTAAACTTTTAAGGTGACCTTGTTAGGTAACCTTTATCATTGACCTATTGTTCGATTATTCTCCACCCATCCTTCATGTCTGGCTCAGTTGAAATGAAAATTGTTTCGGTATGTTATTCACACAGAGACTCACGGGTCAATCGCTGACCTTAGGCTACTCTGTGACCTTGGTCTTAGACTGATAGTTCTCATTATTGAATCTCTTCGTTCCTTCCTTACTCTTAATTGTTCCACCAAGTTTGCCTTAAATGATATAAAAACTGAGATGACTTTGCCTTGGTATGTTGGCTTTGCCCTTTCCCTTGTGACATTCACTTTTGACTGACTGTTCTCAAAGTCAACCTTTATATTTTTTCCTTTTCCTCAATCGTTCAACGATGTTTTGTCTAAATAGGATGAAAACTGTTTTTTTAATTTTTCCTGATCATGAGACCTTGATCATTGATCTATTATTCTAAAAAAATGGTTATTCTTTGTCTTATCTTCAATCGCTTCGTCCGATTTTATTAAAATATGATCGTAATTCTCAATTGAACATTGACTTTCAGTGACCCTGGCCTTTGACTGTGTGGCCCCCAAACTGATTCATATTATTCGTGCCTTATCCTCAAACGTTCTTCCTAACTTGGTCTAAACAGCATTAAAAAAAAAAAAAAAAGGGGTCATTTTCCTTCGTAAACGTTTGACCTAATCCTGTGAACTTTACCTTTGATATTTTGTACTAAAAAATATACATTTTCTCATCAAATTACCCTACACCATTCAGCCACCTTAGATTAATATTGGATAAAAAACTGTTTTTTTTTTTTTTACACACACACACACACACACACACACACACACACACACACACACACACACACTGCTCGATATATAAACCGCTCTTGCTTCGCAAGCGCAGGTGTATTTAATGTGTTTCATTAAGTAAGAATGTCATTGTTATGAGTGAGAGGCGTTTTACCTTAGGCTAAAAAAAAAAAAAGAATAGAATCAAAATATAAAATCGGCACTCATGAGAAAGTGTAAAATAATTTCCTTGAACACATTATTCACAGAGTGCCCTTCTGTCAGTCTGTATGTTTGTTATATCTTTCTCTCCAGAAGAGTTGTATTTGTATGTAATTCAAATAAAACAACATTTCAGTAACAATAATGACATAATACACAAGAAACGGTACCAAGGCACACCAAACCCGTCCCCGGTAGTCATTTTAGTGCTGACGTATAAACTCAACAGCATCTCTGGTCAAAGATGCCACATATAAAAGTTGGAGTATATGCCCATTTGAAATTTTCGGCCAGACCCACATGACACTGACCCCCTTACCACAAACTGGGGAGTGACCCCACTGATGTAATAAGTCAAGTTATAGGATGCATATTTGAAAGATGCACCTTTAGGTTTTGGTTTCATATTGATATGGCTAATATGAAAGAAGTTACGGCGAGAAAACGATTTGCTTTTACATGTTTTAAAATATTCTTTTTGAGAGGCCTACAGCCTGGGCCTTGTCCCAGTTTGGCCCAAAACTTAATCAGGTAATCAGAAGGTTGTAGCTCATCGTCTCTGTAATTTCAGTCATAATCGCATCAATAGTTTTTGCGTAACGTTGTTAACAGACAGACAGACACACAAATAAACAAATAGACAAACAAACCGAGTGAAAACAATACCCATCCCCAAGCCCCTCCGGGGCGGGGACGGGTAATGAATGTGAATCGACAATGCAGAGCCTGTACCTATCTCTCTATCGACCCATCTCAGAGGAGAGGCGTTATCGTTCCTAATATGGACGTCATCGCTTGCCGTTAGCAAGGATGAAATAGTCATGTTGAATCTTAATGGAGTGTGTCTGTCTGTTCCAGTATCTGTCTGTCTGTCTGTTTTCTTTGTTGTACGGGAATTGTATATTTTCACCTTGACTTAATAAATGTGTTTGATGGTAGTAAGAATTAAATAATAATAATAATTAATGTATTGAGGTGTATGACTTTCTTTCCATCACTTTCTCTGTCTGCCTGTCTGTCTCTGTGACGATGACTTCTGTCCTGAAGATGACATGTATTCAGCTACGTTATTCTCTACCACACAGAACTTCAAGAGAGCGTGAATGCTGATAATTTACATTTCAAGCCAATATCTCTCTTTTTTTTTTTTTCCATGATGTTCTTTTGTTGCTATGCAGTCAGATATAATTTGCATATATTTACTAAAAACTGGTTCTGTAACACTTCCCAAAATATCGTGAATTGCTTCAAACCGCGAAGCAAAGGAGCGAGAATAGTGTGAAGGATGAGGGGAGCCGCGTCTTGGGCTGTGTCCGAACACAAACCGTTTTTGGTTCCATGGGCCTGGCATCGACAAATCCTCGATACTTTCTTTGGATCGAATGTGTTAAAACATTTTAATCAAACACATATTTGAACCTTTTACATAATATTCTGGACAGCAAGTTGAGCTCTAACCGTTGTATCAGTAGGTTTCAAAAGTCACTGCTCTCTTATGTTTCGTTATGAAGTGGATTAGTATGAGCCTCTAGAATTGATGGAAGGACACAAGTCAAGAGTGAGAGCAGTGGAAATGAGTTATCTGAGAGGAGCATGTGGAGTTACATGGAGGGACAAACTGACAAAAGAGGAAGTGAGGGAGCATCGTACTGTGTTTTTTTTTTTTTAATGCAAGCAAGAAGGAACCAAAGGCCAGGAGAGAGTAAACCGTTCCTTCCAAGAAAAACAAAAACAATAATAATACAACAGAGAGCCAAATTCAAGATCCATTCATTTCGAGATGCCTGGACACACTGCGTTTGAAAAACTGGAGATCATAAGAAGTAGGAGATACAGAGAGAGAGAGACAGTTCCAGAGATGACCTGTTGCATACATGAAGGACTAAGAGTAATGATTAACTCTTACATTAAAGAGTTGGACAGAAAAGGGACGAGAGTTTGTTGCCAGACGGGTGCTATGACCCCGACGTAGAGGTGGAGGGATGCAAGCAGACAGTTCAGAGGAGCAGTGACCATTGAGGTAGCGGTAAAAAAGAGATAAAGATGCAACAGCGGCGAAGAGACAGAGATTGAAGGGAGCCAGTAAGGGGAAGAGAATTAATGAGACGAAAAGCCTTTAACTCCCCCCTATTGATAAAAGATGTGTGGGGGGCCTCCCCACACATGAAAGTTGTACTCTACAAGGGGTGAAAAAAAAAATAAAACGTGTATAAAGTCAAAAACTGTGCAGGGGTAAAAAAGGTGCAGAGTTGGCTTAGCACAACTAATCGCTTGGAAACAGATTTTACAAGAGATGTAATATGGTACTTTCAGTATAAATCCCAAGAGAATGAAAGAAACCTTAAGATGGCAGATTGGAAATTAAAAATTTATGCCAGACTAGATAGAAAGCCTTTGAGATGTCAAGTGCAATGGCAAAGCTTTTGCCAAAGTCCCGAAAGGAGGATGATAAGGAGTCTAGAAGGTTTATGAGAAGATCGCGAGTGAAGCGTCCCTGACGGAACCCATATTGATGATCAGAAAGAAGATAATGATGGGAAAGACGCTTTAAATATTTTCTGTTAAGAATAGACTCGAAAACTTTTGAGACACAGGATGTAAAAGCAATTAAGCGATAGTTAGAGGGTTGGGAATAATCATCCCTCTTTTGGACTGGCTGTATGAGAACAAACTTCAAGCGAGAAGGAAAGGTACAAGTTGATAGACAAAGGTGAAAGACTTTACCTAGGTGTAAGTACAGAAGCAGTTCTTGAGGAAAACAGGAGGGACCCCATCAGGCCCAAATGCCTTGTTAGTACTGAGGCCAGTGATGGCAGAAAATACATCAGCTGAAGAAATTTTAATGTTTGGCATGAGGAAGTCAGAGCGGGAAAGTGATGGAGGAAGTGCACTGGAGTCGTCTAAGGCGGAATTGGAGGAGAAAGTCTGAGCAAAGAGATCTGCTTTATCATTAGAAGAAATAGCTACAGAGCCATCAGACTAGAAAAGAGGAGGGGACAATGATGAGGTTAAGTTGTTAGAAAGGTTTTTGCAAGGTGCCAGAAGGAGTAAGAAGAATTCGAGTTGGAGAGATGAGAGCATTTAGTATGGATGAAATTATTTTTAGCAGGGCTTAACATGATTCTAGGCAGAAGCATAAAACTGATGTGATTCAGGGGTGGGTTGGCTCTGGTACCTTTTATAATCCTTCTCCTTATTGTCGACATCATGAGAACAGCGTGATTAAACCAAGGCTTTGTTGCATTAGTCAAAAGATATGAGAGAGGAATGTATGCTGCCATGCCCGAGAGAATAACCTCCGTATTGCGCATAGCACATGCAAATCATGGCAGTAATCATTTCAGGGAAAAAGAAGTACTGCATGAGGGCCTGCCAATCAGCAGCTCGAAAGTGCTACAACCGATATTTCGTTGGAGGGTCCACAGGCTGTATTGGAAATATAGGACAGGTTAACGTAACAAGGTTGTGTTCGGAGGAGCCCAACGGAGAGGAAGGATTAACAGTGTAAGCAGAAGGATTAGTTGTAAGGAAATGGTCAAGTAAGTTGGAACTCTCTCCGAGGTGTTCAAGGATACGGGTAAGGTACTGTACGAGCTGCAATAGGTATTTAAGGATAGAAAAGATGTAGGTTTGTTCAGCATGTGGATCAGAGAAAGGACAGGAGAACCAAAGGTGGTGGGGAACATTGAAATCTCCTGAAATGGAGATTTTAGAGAAAGGAGAAACAGATGGGATGTGTTCCATCGTTAAAGTAAGATAGTCGTTGTGGATGTGATAAAAACCGTTAGGAGAAATGACTGAGATGGTTTGGCCATGTAGAGAGGATGGTGAGTGAGAGATTAAAGAGGAAAGTGTATGTGAGAGAGGTGGAGGGGGGGAGAGGGAGGGAGAGGCCGAGGATGAGATAGATGCATGGAGTGGAGAGGTATTTGCTGGAGGGAGGGTGAATTGGGAGTAGGGCAGCGAAATGGCAGGGGACATGGCGACATGGAGGCGATTTTTTTGTGGCCACTTCTTACAGGATTAATGCGTCTGGCAATAGATATATAGACAGATAGTCTGGAACTGTACAGCTAGGGAAGACAAGGTGTCGTGAATAAACTGAGGAGAAATTAAATCACCTGAGGGAAGCGTGCCCTTAGCCTCCCATCAAATGTTGTCTCGCCCAGAAAACCTCGTCCTGAAAGACAACGCAAGGCAACGAAGGCTACAGATAATCTTCTAAGCACACACACACATCTCAAAGTTAAGTGTCCCAAGCTTTTTCAAGGTGTCTTTATCCACAGCATCGTACACCAGCTGCAAAAGGACCCGAACGTATCATCGTGCTTTCCAACCAAGGAACCATTTCTGACCAAACAAATGCGCCAGAAACAGCTTGACTTTGCAAGTAAATACAAAGATTGGACCTCAGAAGACTGGAAGAAAATCATGTCCTCTGATGAGAGCGCCTTCATGTGTTTTCGTCCTCGTATTAGGTGGGTAAGGCGGCCTCGCAGCGTCACTCACTGTGACGTTCGCTACATACAGAAGACTGTCAAGCACAGTGATGGCATAATGGTGTGGCATTGCTTTAGCTGGGAAGTGGGCAGGGGAGGCCTGTACTTCCTAAAAACACGACGATGAATGCTGATAAGAATATGCTGGTGTGGGAAATCTATCTCCCACAATTTTGAGTTTCATGATTGCACACATTTTATGCAAGGTTCTACTCCATGTCAGAAAGCAAAAAGGGCAATAAAATTTCTCTCAGATCATGACACTGAAGTACTGGATTGGCCAGGTAACTCTCTAAATCTTAATTCCATCGAAAACGCATGGAATTATAATATGCAATACCTTGTCATTGCCTTGCCTTATGGATGAGATTCATTGCATTTGGGTCAAAGAGATGACTGCAGAAAACTTCCAAAATTTAGCAAGCAGCAGACCCAAAAGCCTTCAGACTGTAAATCGTCTAAAGGCAACAAGACCAAGTATTAGGATGCAGTTATGCTGCATAGTTTTGTCTGTATCAGTAATATATTCCTTGGTGTGTGATTTTTTTTTTTAACATAATGCCTTGTGCAATTAGTTTCTTTTACAGAGACTGTAATGCCTCAGCAAAAGTATCAAGTGTCGGTTCCCTGAAGTTTAATGGATATCAAAACGAAAAAATTCCTCCAAGAAGGAAGGATTGACTAAGCTGGCATATCAAGCAATGTAACGTCATGTGTGTGTGTGTGTGTGTGTGTGTGTGTGTGTGTGTGTGTGTGTGTGTGTGTGTGTGTGTGTTTTACAAATACAAAGGGTAATATTTATACTTATATCATAGGATGATCATAATATCACATTGCTATATACATGTTTTTAAATGTTTACTGTGATCAGTGTTGCATTTTTTTTTAATATAGTCGATCAAAATATCAGAACTAGCATAACTTTATCTGAATCAATCTGACGCCACAGCTGAAGAATTTTGCAAAAATCCAATTGATCCTACCGGCTGTTTCCAGCCATGCCTCATGAGGATGCCTTATGCTGCTTGCATGTGATATTTCCTAATCTATTCGTCACAAGGTTTGATAACATATACACACCGAGATAAAAATAAAACAACTTTTTCTGAGACATAATGATCTTTACTGTTTAATTACAGTAACACTAGACCCTTATATAAACTTTTTCAATTTTCATTTCCCCCCCTTTTTTTAAATTAATATTTCACTGTAAGTATAATTGTCCTCTTCCTCTGACCAGGTGTTTCTTGGTTTTTGGCTTCTGTATGCGTTACTGGCGACGACCTATTACAAGACCTACCTTACCAGTACCTTGACTGTGCCCTTTGCTCCTTCTACCATAAACACACTGCAGCAGCTCCATGATTCCAATTTAGGATACGGAGTCAATAGCGGCAAGGTTAGTATGGCAGGGATTACTTATCTTGAACTCCACTAAGACCTAGAGCGATGCAAGCGGCATGATTTGTCGTGGTTAGTGGGTTCTTCGCCCTTCGCCCTACTCGCTCTCCCCTGCCTGCCCCCCCCCCCCTCCTTACTCCAAGGTATCGTCCCATAAGCTCTTCCTTTAAATAAGATATAATGGAGCCACCACTGTCCAACACATTTTGTTTGCTTATTGAAGGCAAGTGAAGTGATCATGCATGTAAAGTAGAACACGTAACCATTAACAAAACATGCAAGGAACTCACTATACATTGCATCGGTGCCAAATTAAGTTATTTCACCGCATACATTTACAACATCGCTGTCTTAGTTTTCATAAATACGGTGAAGGTCATAAACTCACACACGCACAGCAATGCACTCCAACAAGTTCACACACACACACACACACACACACACACACACACACACACACACACACACACACACACACACCAAAGACTTTTATGGAAACTGTACCATCAAGGAGGAATTCGAGGCAAACTGTTTTGTTGGATGCAAGACTTTCTCATAAAAAGAGAAATGAGGACAGTACTAAAAGGAAACTACTCATCATGGAAAGAAGTGACTAGTGGAGTACCACAGGGTTCAGTGCTGGCACCAATCATGTTTTTAGTGTATATAAATGATATAAACAGTAACACTGGAAATGAGAGCTATCTGAATATGTTTGCAGATGATGCAAAAATACAAAGGAGAATTACTAACACAGACTCTTGTAAAGAGCTACAAGAAGAATTAAATAAACTTCATGAATGGAGTAGTACATGGCAAATGGAATTCAATGTGGGCAAGTGTCATGTAATCAAGTTTGGTAAAAGTGGAAAAAGACCTGATTGGGATTATAAGTTAGGAAATAAAACCCTATACACATCAGAAAGAGAGAAAGACCTAGGTGTGATTATCAATAACAGACTATCTCCGGCTGACCACATCAGCGAGAAGGTACGGAACATGTATACACTGCTTGCAAATATGAGAATAACATTCACATACATAAATGAAGACATGCTAAGAAGGATAATAACATCATTTATTAGACCAACCCTGGAATATGCATCAGTAGTCTGGAGTCCTCATCTCAAAAAGCACATAGACAAGATTGAAAAAGTTCAAAGGGCCGCTACAAGATGGATACCAAGCTTAAGGGACCTAAGCTACGAAGAAAGACTAAATAAACTGAATCTACCAACACTACAGGAGAGAAGGAAAAGAGGTGACATGATAATGCTATATAAATGCATATCAGGAAAGGAGAAAACAGACATAAATGATTACTTAACATATGGAGAAGCATCAGCAAGAGGACACTGCAAAAAATTGCAAAAGAAGAGAGGTGATAAAGACGTAAGGAAATTCAGTATCCCAAACAGAGCAATTGATCGATGGAATGCACTACCGAATGAAATAGTGTGTGACAAAACAATTCACAAATTTAAAGATATGTACGATAAATATGGTTTAAGACACGGGACAGTACGAGCTTGACTCATTCCTGTAAAGATACAATTAGGTAAGAACAATTAGGTAAGAACACACACACACACACACACACACACACACACACACGCACACACACACACACACGGACGCAGTATGCAAGTGAAAATATTATTACATATGAAATACTGTCCTGGTCTATGACTGCCATGGAGGTGTGTAAACACACTGGGGGCAAACCTGGATCAACATTTGTCATGCACCGTAACAACCACTGTTATTCTTAAAGATTTCTTTTATCTTCCACATAAACTACAGACACTGATAGGTATTCTCACAAAAAGTCAGGTACTTTTCACCGACCGTAAGTTTACAGGAAGCTACCTTTTTTTCACAAAGCTCACCACCATGTTTATTCCTGGATTTCACTGACTTAATTCAAAATTCTATCAACTTCTTAGAACCAGCTGCACCATCTTCAACTTTTATACAATTCATATATGTTGTTGCTCTTGATAAGTGATACCCGAACTCCCCCCTCCCCCCCTAAAAAAAAAAAAATAATAATGAATAAATAGATGCTAGTCGCGATTAAAATGGTCTGGGCCGCCCCGGTGGTCCAGGTGGTCCAAATCGCCCCGGCTGGCAATGATCCTTTGAAAAACAGGATTCCTCACAGGTGATTAACATTCTGGGACAGAGATCAAAATAAAATACGTGTGTGGGCACATATCCACTACAGGGTTGTAACACTATAGTTACTTTTCATTTAATCCTTTCTCCCCTGAGACTTTTCACATTTTCCAGATGTTCTGTTTCCCTTTGATTCAGCTTGACATTATAGTCATGACTGCATTACATAATAGTTCAGCTGAAAATAACCCTGGGAACTAAACCCTCTTCTACGACCCCCTTTTACCTCCTTCCCTCTGACTTCCTCTCTGCCACATTCTCTCTTCCCCCTCCCTCCCTATCTCACTGCATCATTTTAGCGGCGCTAGTTAACTGTTTCAATTACCTACACACCTTTATGGGAATAACGTTACTACCTTATCATCATGGCAGAGAACAAAATAAATATCACAGTCATGTCACACACATATCAGTAATATTTACGTGTATTGCTTGTTTTCTAATTACATGTCATTTTCTTTGAGTAAAAGTGTTATTGGGGGAGGCGGTGACACAATCGGTAGGGAGGTGGCTTGCAGTCCTGCCGGACCCAGGTTCAAATCCCCGCTGGGACAGGGAACAGTTTAAGGATTTGAATTACATTAAATCAGTCTTTACTGATCTACCAGAAGACCCGCCGACATGTCGTAAAAATACCCCCGCTAATACCAATACAGCAGTCTTGTATGAGACAGCCCTAGCACGTATTCAATATGGACGGTGGGTGTTAGCGCCGAAGTGGTGGCATGTGAAGGTGTATGGAATGTAGGAGGACTACTGGGCCTTGATAGCAGGCTGTGAAGCCTATGCCCAGAGTTGAGCACATAGAAAAAAAAAATAATAAAGCTGGAATGATTGGATATATTCTTCATCAGCCTAATCACTACATGAGGGCTATCCAAAGTTTAAAATCAACAAGAAAAAGGAAGAAATTATCGTCTGATAATTTAGCTGATGAATCTTGAACATTCCATACAAAATATTAACAATATAATATGCTTTTTGCAGGGTGCAACATATCAGCTCTTCATGACTTCCACTGTACCTCAATATCAGAAAATGATGAAGGATATGCAGTTTCACACCGAATCAGACAGTACTGTGCTCGTGAAACAAGGAAGGTTTGTCTTCATAGCATCCAAGACACTCTTGTACTTCGCTATGATGGAGCACAACAGTAACCCCAGGAGGACACACGACCTACATGTGGCAACAGAGGAGTTCTTCCCTGGGGGTTATGCATGGGCCTTCCCAAAGGTAAGTAGGGATGTATAACTGTGGGCTGAGGAGGCTTTCTTACACATTTTAGTCTTCAATGGTAGGGGTTAAATAAAAATATTTACATATACTCGTGTCCAGAGAGAGAGAGATGAAAAGGGAATCTGAATTCATGATTTGATGATATCATATTCACTATGCAGTATACTAACAATCTGGTGCATTTAAAATCCTGGATGTTATAAGCCTGTTTCTTGTTATATTGCAATTTATTCGAATAAATAGCAGAACATCAAACATTCTGTGACTTAAAACTGTTAACCCAGTCAAGGTTCGAGGAACAGGTGAATCTTAAGGTGCCTGGCATTTTTGTTTGCTTCACTCGAAATAATTTTCAAAGCTTCCACCTCATGATCCTCCATAATGTCCTTTCTACTCTCCCCCTTACAAATTATTTGTGTGCTGCAGTGCCAAACATAAGAAAATGATGAAACGCCTAGAACTGGGCCCTGAGCTGTGATGTGAAGTGTCGCTTGGTATGCCTCCATCAAGTGTTGTGCGCGGACTCTCCCTACCACCTCCATGACGCTGCAAACCTAATCAGTTCATCATCCCACACTAACAAATGTTTTGTGAAAATCCATCGAGGGGCTTAGGAGAAAATACTTCCACAAGGATAAAAAAGTCAACATCATATGACCTTGACCTTTGGCCCCTTGATCTTATTGAGTCAGTCAGTTCATCTCGTCATTCTGCATCACTGACAAAAGTTTAGTGGAAATCCGTCCAAGGGTTCAGGAGTTATTGTGTCCCCAATAGTGTTATGGACGCGGGGACCCACGCACGCATGCGCGCACACACACGGGGACGGACGAACCAATCACTTAATGACTCTTCAGCCTTAAGTGGGCGGAGACATAATGATTAAGAACCAGCTTCAGATTTCTTTTTCTTTTTCATTTTCATTTTTTATTATGGCAGCTTTCATACGCCATTCAGATCTACGAAAAGTCCTAATGGAAGCAGTAGTTGACTGAGGAGAAAACCTGTGGAAACCATAAGAGGGTTAATGTAGTTGAAGAGCAGATTTCCTGTGCTACTATTTTTTGTACAAGGAATCAAAGGACAGAAAGTACATATGATAATAGGATTTACTAATGTACTTGGCCGTGATTTAACAATCGGTAATTTGTGAGCACGGTGGCTTCTTATCAAACATATATTTTCAGATTGTGTCCCCCCCCCCTGTGGCGGGGGGGACACAATCTGGCAGCACTATGGGGTGGTACTACTACTCTGCGGCCAGGTTGTGTTAGGAAGAATACTGCCACCGTATTCCCTGCGTGTCGTAAAAGGCGACTAAAAGGGGCGGGGTGAGGGGACTAGGGACCCCCTCCTCTGTTTTTTAGTTCCTAAAAAGAGATAGGCCAGAGAAAGGGATGGGGGATGGAGTTATCCCCGTACCCTGAAGATTGGGTCTATGAATGTGCGTGGATGTAGTACGATTGAGGCTAAAAGGGAGGAGATTGGGAGAATGTTTGTGAGAAGAAAGTTGGATGTGTTAGCTCTGAGTGAAACGAAGATGAAAGGGAAGGGTGAGTCTATGTTTGGAAGTGTGAATGGAAGATTGTCAGGTGTTGATAGAGCAAGGGCAAGAGAAGGTGTGGCCTTGTTAGTGAGTCCGGAAGTACAGCAGTGTGTGATTGAATGGAAGGAGGTGTCATCGAGACTGATGTGGGTGAAAGCGAAATTTGAAAATGAGTTGTGGGTGTTTGTGAGCGCATAAGGGCCTGGTAGTGAAAGGGATGAAGAAGAGAGGGAGTCTTTCTGGAATGATGTTGATGAGTGTCTGCAGAGTTTTGGAGCGAATGTGAATGTGGTAATGATGGGAGATCTGAATGCTAGAGTGGGAAATGTAGCAGTTGAAGGTGTAGTTGGTATGCATGGTGTGCCTGGAAGAAATCAAAATGGGGAGTGAATGATAGCGATGTGTGTTGAGCGAGAGATGGTGATTGGAAATACGCTGTTTGAGAAGAAAGATATATATAAGTATACATGGGTGAGACAGGAGGGTGGAAGGGTTGTTGATAGAGCTTTGATGGACTATGTGGTTGTGTCTAGAAATGTAATACGAAGATTGTTGGATGTGAGAGTTCTGAGAGGGGAGGGTGGAGGTATGTCTGACCACTACCTGGTGGAGGGAAAGTTAAGAGTAGGTAAGTGATGGGTGAGAGCTAGGAGGGTTAGGTGTGGCAGGGAGGTTTTGAAAGTGAGTGAGTTGGATAAAAGAGAAAAAAAGATAGAGTATCAGGAGAAATTGAAAGATGAGTGGAACACAGTGAAAGATCGGGAAAATGGCAGTGTGGAGGAGGAATGGCAGTTATTTAAGAGTGCCATGGTGGGGCATGCAGAAGAGGTGTGTGGTGTGAGACGTGTGGGTGGTGGTGTAAGAAAAGGAAGTGAATGGTGGTGCGAGGAAGTAAGTATGGCTGTGGCTGAGAAGGGACGTGCATATGAAGTGTGGCTGCAGAGGAAGGATGAGCTGTCATATGAGAGATATAAGGAAAAGAGGAATAGGGCGAGAAGGGCTGTGCATGATGCTAAAGTGGCAGCAGATGAGAGGTGGGGTAGGCGGCTGACAGAGAATTTTCAACAGAATAAGAAAATGTTTTGGAAGGAGGTGAAAAGGGTGCGAAAGGGAGAGTCTAGGAAGGAAGAACGAGTAAAAGCAGAGGATGGAAGGATGTTAACTGAGATGGATGCAGTAAGAAAGAGATGGGCAGAGTATTTTGAAAGATTGTTAAATGTAGAGGAGGAAAGGGTGGCTGAGATTGTGGCGGATGGAAGGGTGCAAGGAATAAATGTGTTGGGAGAGTTGAATGATTCTTTGATCACGAAGGAGGAAGTGGAGAAGGCAGTAAAGGAGATGAAAACATGGAAAACTGCAGGTATGGATGGGTGTGCCATGGAATGCCTGAAGGGTGATGGAGTGACTATTGTTGACTGGTTAGTAAGATTGTTGAATGTGTGCTTTGTGAAAGGTATGGTGCCAGTTGACTGGGCAAGTGCTTGTGTGGTCCCATTGTAAAAAGGCAAGGGTGATAAGTATGAATGTACTAGCTTTAGGGGTATAAATCTGTTGAGTGTTGTAGGTAAGGTGTATGGTAGAGTGTTAACTATGAGAGTTAGAGAGGGTACAGAGGGAGTGATTGGTGATGAGCAGTGTGGCTTTAGGAGAGGGAGGGGATGCGTGGATCAGGTGTTTGCAGTGAGACAAGTGTGTGAAAAGTATTTAGCGAAAGGCAAGGATGTGTTTTGGGCATTTTTGGATTTAGAGAAAGCGTATGATAGAACTGATAGGGAGGCTTTGTGGACTGTTTTAAGATTGTATGGACTTGATGGTATGTTATGAAAAGGGGCGAAAAGTTTTTATGTAAATAGTAGAGCGTGTGTAAGAGTGGGAAATGCTGTGAGTGATTGGTTTCCCGTGAGAGTGGGGCTGCGACAGGGATGTGTGATGTCGCCTTGGTTGTTTAATTTTTACATGGATGGTGTTGTAAGGGAGATGAATGCAAGAGTTTTAGGTGGAGGTCTGAGTCTGGTGATTGTTGATGGTGGAGAGTGGAATCTGAAGCAGCTGCTGTTTGCAGATGATGCTGCACTGGTGGCTGATTCAGAGGAGAGATTGAGAGAGTTGGTAGAGGAGTTTGGAAGGGTGTGTGAAAAAAGGAAATTGAAAGTAAATGAGAATAAGAGTAAAGTGATGAAGTGTACGAGGTTGGTAGATGGTAGGGGGATGAATATAATTTTGAATGGTGAGTTGCTTGAGGAGGTAGAGTGTTTTAAATATCTAGGGTCACATGTTGCTGTGGATGGAAGAATAGATGCAGAAGTGATGTTTAGAATAAATGAAGTAGGAAAGGTGCTGGGAGGAATGAAAAAAGTGTTTAGATGTCGTTCGCTTAGAATGGATGTAAAGAGAAGGCTGTATGAGGGTGTTGTGGTACCGACTGCATTATATGGGGCTGAAACATGGAATATGGGTGTAACAGAGAGGAAAAGATTGAATGTAATGGAGATGAGGTGTCTGAGGAGTATGTGTGGAGTGACGCGTATGGATCGAGTGCGGAATGATGAAGTGCAAAGGAGAACTGGAGTTGTTCAGGAGATGGCTGGTAGAGTTGAGCAGAGGGTGTTGCGATGGTTTGGACATATGAGAGAATGGATAATGAGCGATTGGTGAAAAAGATAACTAGATCTGATGTGAGATGTGTAAGGCTGAGAGGAAGACCACGAATAGGATGGATGGACAGTGTGAAGAGAGCGCTGGATGCGAGAGGGATGTCTGTTGAGCAAGGAAGAGTGGCTGTGCGTGACAGAAATAAATGGAGAAATTGTGAATGAATAAGTGATGACGCAGCCCTGAGGGGATATTCTCCCGCATTTGGTCTGATCAGCTATTTCAGGTCAGGTGCGGGTAAGGGGATGAGTCTGTTATGATGTAGCAGGGGTAAACCAGCTCTGCTGTCGGGCCCTGCTGCGGATGTCACTGATTGCATTGCGCAGTTGACCCTTGTGCGGTGTGGTGCGGTGAGGATCTGTCCGTTCTCCCCTTTGGGGCTGAGATGCGAATGAATGTGTTTGAATGGATGAGTAAATGGGGAGTGTGTCGTCCTGTCTCGGCTACCTCCCTTTCCTTGGGGGAAGCAGCCTAGGTATATAGATTGATAGATTTTCATTCTCATTTCCTATCCTGCATGGATAATTATTATATCATTTATGGATATTTAACTATATATCTCAGCTGTCTGCATAAAGATTTTCCTTCAAATCTGAACACCTTGAGGATGGCAATATTCAGCCGAGTTTCTCTTGGCAAATACGGCAAAGGAAAAAAGCCTCACTTCATCCTACCTCGTTTAATTTTTGGTTCGTTCCCTCCCCCCACTTTAGCCTGCTCTCTCTCTCTCTCTCTCTCTCTCTCTCAAGCAAAAGAAAAAAATATATAGTGAGTGGATGGGAAGCAGAGGCTCGGAGGAAGGTGAGAGACGGAAGAGAGAGAGAGGCAAAAAGATTAGCAAGAGAGAGTTAGAAGAAGGTGGGTGAGAAATTTGGAAGGAACTGGAGGGTAAAGTGGAGGCAGTGTAAGACAATGTTCTGGAAAGAGGTAAAGAGAGTTAGACAGGATGGTAAAAAAGTTAGTAGAGGAGTGAAAGATAAAAATTGTAGATTGTTAGTGGAGCTGGGAGAAAAAGTGAGCAGATGGAGAGAACATATTAAGCAACTGTTAAACAGAGAATGAAAGTAAGCGAGTTTAAGTGGCTGGGGAAAGACTGGGAGAAGGAAAGAGGTGAGAAGGGAGGAAGAGATCAGCAGGATGGAAGTAGTGGAGGCAATAGTGAAAGCCGAAATGGGGAAAGCCGCAGGAATTGATGGAGTGTGTGGTGAAAAGATGAAGTATGGGAGAGAGATGGTAGCAGAATGAATATAGAAGATGCGCAGATTGGCCTAGGAGGAAGGTAGGGTCCCAGAGGATTGGAAGTCAAATATAATTATTCCCCTGTACAAGGGAAAAGAGGAAAAGGAAGTGTGTGGAAAAAAGGGCATATGTCTTTTGAGTGTAATATCAAAAGTATATGTTACTGAGAGTTATGGAAATGACAGAGGGATTAGTTGAAGAAGAACAAGGAGGTTTCAGGAAGGGAAGATGTTGTGTAGATTAGATATTCTTTCTAATGTCTTTAGTGGGAAAGTTTCTAGAGAAGGAAAAGATGTATGCGACCTTAATGGATTTGGAGAAAACATATGATAGGGTGGGTAGACAAGGAGTATGTGAAATATTTAAAACATATGGAATATATGGGAAGTTGCTGAGTGCTGTGAAGATTATGAATGAGGTGCTAAGGCAGTGAGTTTGTATGGTGAATTGGGTGAATTTTTCTATCTGAATGTTGGATTGAAATAGGGGTATGTTATGTCTCCATGGTTGTTCAAACTATAAAAGGATGGGGTTATAAATGAGATACAAGGGAGGGCAATGGATGTTGAAGCGACCCTAAAGAGAGAAGGCAACTTCCAGTACTGTTGTTTGCAGATGATACTATGTTGCTAAGTGAAGACGAAGGTGAACTGCGAGGCTTGGTGAATGAGTCTGGCAGAGTGTGTAAGAAACTAAATCTAAAGGTATATGTATGGAAGAGTAAAGTTATGGTCTTTGAGGGAAGCGAAGTCACCGAATATACATATAGGTTGGATGATGAGGAAATGGGAAAGGTGAGTGCATTTATGTACTTGGGTGGTGTGATGAGTAAGGACGAAAATTTCGAGGATGAAGTTTATGACAGGATACAGCGAGAAAGAAAGGTTGCTGGTTCTCTGAAAACAGAGATAATAAATATGGAAGTGAGCATGGAAGTATAAAAAAAAGTCACTGCATGATAGCAGTGCGATATCAACCCTACTGTATGAAAATAAAGCTTGGACCTTGTTGGAAGGACACAAGTCAAGAGAGAAAGCAGTAGAAATGAGTTATCTGAGAGGAGCATGTGGAGTTACATGGAGAGACTGACAAATGAGGAAGTGAGGGAGCATTGCAGTGTGGATGTGGATGTGATAGACAGCATCAGGAGAAATCCAACGAGGTGGTTTGGCCATGTGGAGAAGATTGAGAGGTAGAGACTAACGAAGAGAGTGTACATGAGTGAAGTGAAGAGGAAGGGGGAGGCCGAGGATGAGATGGAGGGATGGAGTGGAAAGGTATATGAGAGAGGTGCGTGTGAGGTGGGGGGACGACAGTAAAAAGGTGGGGGGGGGGGGCAGGGCGACATGGAGGCGATTTTCTTGTGGCCACCCTTTACGAGATTGAGGCTTTTGGCAAGATATATATATATATATATATATATATATACATAGATAGATAGATAGATATATACTTTATATCTATATCTATCTATCTATATATATATATATATATATATATATATATATATATGGTACTCACCATCCATTTACTTGATGTAGTGCTGCTTTCTCTCTCTGCCCTTTCACCTCTTCCTTCCATCCTCTTCTCTCTTTCCTTCACTCTGTCCGCTTCCTTCTGCCTACGGGAGACTTTACATTCCCTCGTCTGTCTTTCTTCCTTCATTCTTTCCTCTTCAATCTGCTTATGGGGGACTCTACAGTGAGTGACAAGCCAAATGATTTCTTGTACACCAGGGAAGCATTTGCCACGCTTGGTGGTAACCATATAACCAAAATATGATACTGTGGTTTATTAAATAATTAAAGTACTCAAATCAGATTAAGCCTGTGTATGTTAATATCTAATAGGTGGCTGGGGTTTATTGCTCAAGTAATGCCACTCAGGGATGATTCCAACTGGCCACTCTCATCTTAATTGTCAGGACCAAAATGCCAGCCCCGGGCTCCTACACTCCTCATAGGGCAACATAGGATTGGATGATATATATATATATATATATATATATATATATATATATATATATATATATATATATATATATATATATATATATATATATATATATATATATATATATATATATATATATATATATATATATATATATATATATATATATATATATATATATATATATATATATATATATATATATATATATATATATATATATATATATATATAATTTTCGAATAGTGGTAGGTGGGGGCGCTCACCATCCACTCACACGATGTAGTGCTGCTGTCGGGTGTCTGCCCTTTCCTCTCCATCCTTCCTTGCTTCCATCCTCTTCTTTCTTTCCTTGATTCTTTTCTTGTCCTTCTGCCTACGGGTGACTTTACACTCCCCCTTCTGTCTTTATTTCCTTCATTCTTACCTCTTCCTGGTGCCTGTGGGTGACTCTACACTGAGTGACAAGCCAAATGGTTTCCTATACACCAGGAAACCATTTACTACGCTGGGTGGTAACCATATAACCAAATTTTGGCGCCTGGTGGTTTAGTGGGTAATTATTGCGCTGCAACCGGATTGAGCCGGTGAAGGTTTATATCCAAGGAGTGGTTGGGGTTGATTGCTCATGAAATGCCACTCAGGGATGAGTGAGGCTGGTCACTTTCATCTTAAATGTCGGGACCAACTGCCTAACCCCGGGCTCCTACGCTCCTCATGGGACAATGTAGAATTGGATATCTATATATATATATATATATATATATATATATATATATATATATATATATATATATATATATATATACTGTATATACGAGCATTTGCCTGAAATTCAGCCTCCTGAATACGAGCCTGAGACTCCGCCTCCTTAGCCTGAGACTCAGCCTCCTTAGCACGTGCTTGAAATTCAGCCTCCTTAACACGAGCCTCCTGCAGGGCTAGCTGTAACTTAGCTAATTCAATCTGCTTTTGCTCATTTGGAGGAGTTACATTAAACAAGCTTTTATTAATCATGCCAACAATTTGATCTTTAGAATGATGAGAGTGAACTGCAATTCCCAATTGTTGAGCAACAAGCTTAAGTTCAATCTTTGTTCTGTTTTCTACATCACACACTGTTTGCACATTTGACAAAAAATCTTTGGCTTCATCAAGAGTAGTAATAGTAAACATCATGAATAAATCAGTCACAAAATATCAAGCAATATCCTTATGATATCCTGAATATCCTGGCGAGGTTGCCAAATTTATGTTACGGAACAGAGAAAACTGTCCAGTAAAGTTCCAGGTTCAAAACAAAAGAGTTAGGTAAAATTACAAGTTAAAGTTTAATGCTCAAAATAACAACTAAACATTCAGGACTCATAAGGATAATGTAATGCCAAAAACAGGTTAAATATATGGTTAACTGCAATAGCCTCTATTAACACGAAATTAGCAAGAGTAAATTTATCTAAGTCAGCCCTGATAAAATAAGAAAACCGGATAATGCTCAGTGAATGCAAGATATATTATTACAGATACAAAATATTATTACTACTGGCTGACAGTAAAAACTCCACACCAATCACAAAAGCCTCACCAGGCCCACGAATCAGCACCTTATCCTATACAGTACAAGAAAAAAATGTAATAACACTTATACTCAAATTACACAGCAGCTAGATGGTTGGAGACTTCCTGAGCACTCACAAAAATAATAACAACTGTACAGGGGAGGACAGAGATGTGAACAAAATGAGTAGATCTAAGTGGCAATTACTGTAGAGACTGAGCTCATTATATAGGGGCGGCAGTACTTGATACAACTTGTAAGAAGGACACGCAAATGAAGCCATAGGGGACAAAGAGTTGACAATCCTGCTCTGAACAACAGAAAGAACGACTTACTCTACTATAAGGGAAGAAGGGGGAGTGAGGTAGAACACGCACTATGGAACCCATGAGGCGAATCGTGATCAGACATGCAGCATACTGTACGTTAGAATTATACAAAGCATGATGAAATCATAGGCTATGTAAGACCTCCCCACAAAAAAAAAAAAAAAAAAATTTACAAAGGAAATTTCTTATTACCCTAAAACAATCTGTCTAAAGTCTAGATAAGCAATCTGCAATAACATTTTCTTTCCCCTTGACATGTTGTATGTCTAATGAATACTCCTGAAGAAGTAGACTCCATCTTGTCAATCTCTGATTTTTATCTTTAAACTTACTAAGGAATTTCAGTGGGTTATGATCGGTATAAATGACTATGGGGTCAAAACCAGAACACAAATAAAATGAAAAATGCTGTAAACCCAAAATCAAGGCCAAAAGCTCTTTCTCAATTGTTGAGTAGTTCTTTTGAGGTGGAGTAAACTTCTTACTGTAATAAGATACAGGGTGTTCAATACCCTGATCATCCTCTTGCAGCAAAACAGCCCCAGCTCCTGTATCACTTCCGTCAACAGCCATCTTAAAAGGCTTAGCAAAATTTGGAGTAGCGAGCACTGGCTGACTTAATAGGATAGCTTTAAGTTTACTGAAAGAGGATTCACAGTTATCAGTCCAGACAAATTTAACTCCCTTCTTCAGTAGGTCTGTAAGTGGTGATACAAGAATTGAAAAGTTAAGAACAAATCTCCTGTAATAACCTACCATTCCCAAAAATCTTTGTAGCTCTTTCCTACTTTTAGGTCTGAGAAGATCACTTATAACCTGAACCTTAGCTCCTGGTGGTGCAACATGTCCATCACCAATTACGTACCCAAGGTGCTGAACTTTAACTTGACCAAACTCACGCTTTGATAAATTAGCTACAAGATTAGCCTGAACCAAACGCTCAAGAAATTTACTGACATGGCATAGGTGATCTTTCCAGTTGTCACTGAAGATTAATACATCATCAATATAAACAACACACCCTGCCAAACCCTCTGTTACAACATTCATGAGCTTCTGAAGTGTGGCTGGTGCATTCTTCATACCATATGGCATTACAGAACATGCAAAAGTCTTTCCTAGTGTTACAAAACATGAGATCTCCCTAGCACGTTCAGTCATAGGTACTTGCCAGTATCTCTTTAACAAATCAAACTTACTTATGTACCTAGCCTTTCCGATCTTGTCTATGCGATCTTCCACATGAGGGAGAGGGTGTCTGTTTTGGTTATCTGATTAATACGTCTGTAGTCGATGCAAAGCCGCTGTGACCCACCTGGCTTAGGGACTAGAGTGACAGGAGAACTCCACTCGCTCTGACAGGGCTCAATCATCTTGTGGTCCAACAGGTAGCCAAGCTCCTTCTGGATGAGAGGAACTTTCACTGGGTTCACACGGTAAGGAGGCAATTTAATTGGTTTTGCGTCTCCAACATCGACATCATGCATCAACACAGTGGTTCTTCCTGGAGTGGCACAGAACACTTGCGGGTGCTCCTGCAGTAATGCCAAAAACTCCTGCCTTTCCTCGGGAGGTAGATGAGAAAGCTTAGTCTGGAGATCATTCATGATATCAGGATTCTTCCCCAAACTATCACTCAGGCTCATGCTGCATGGGAGAACTTCACTTGCAGACTCGGGTGGAACAGCTACAGTGCAGACTGGGTTATTTTCGTCCCGCCTGTGATATAACTTTAGCATGTTGATGTGACAAAGTTGCTTGTTCTTTCTACGATCTGGTATGGCGATGACATAGTTGACATCACTGAGTTTTTTCTCCACGAAATAAGGACCACTAAACTTGGCTTGAAGAGGTTGCCCATGCACCGGTAGCAGAATCAAAACCTGATCTCCTGGCTGAAAGTGGCGTAACCTGGACTTCTTATCATACCAAGTCTTCATCTTCTCCTGAGCAGCTCCTAAATTCTCTCTCACCAGCTGTAAAGCAGTGGACAGCCGTTCTTTGAACTTCATCACATACTCCAGCAGGTTGACATCATCTTCCTCCGACAGCCAGCATTCCATGAGTAACTTAAGGGGTCCTCTTACTTCATGGCCAAACAGTAGTTCAAAAGGTGAGAAGCCCAGTGATTCATTTGGAGATTCTCTTGCGGCAAACACAACGAATGGAAGACCTTTATCCCAGTCTTTCTGATGTTCCAAACAGTATTTCTTGAGCATCGATTTGAGTGTTTAATGATATCTTTCCAACGCTCCTTGGGTCTGGGGATGGTAAGCTGAAGACGTGATCTGGGTGATGCCGAACTCTTTCAGAGACCGCTTGAATACATTTGACATGAAATTACTTCCCCGGTCTGACTGTACCTCCTTGGGCAGACCAAACTTTGTGAAGAACCCTAGCATTTCCTAAACCACGTTCTTTGCTGAAATATTTCTAAGTGGAATGGCTTCAGGATAACGAGTAGCCATATCAATCAGGGTCAACACATAAGAAAATCCTGAAGAAGTCTTAGGAAGAGGGCCCACAATATCCACCAACACATGGGTGAATGGCGCCTCAAAAGGAGGAATGGGAACTAGAGGTGCAACCTTTTTGGTCTGATTACACTTCCCCACAACTTGACAGGTGTGACAAGACTTACAATACCAGGAAACATCCCTGAAGATACCTGGCCAGTAGAAGTGTTTCAAAATGCGTGCCACAGTCTTCCTCACTCCAAGGTGTCCTGCCAAACTGGAATCATGAGCCACTCTAATGATATCCTGCCTACAAACACGAGGGATGACAACTTGATGTACGACCTCCCATTCACAGTCGGCTGATGCTGTTGGGGGTCTCCACTTCCTCATAAGTACTCCTGACTTTATATAACAACAAGTAGAAGCACCGGCTGACTCTTCCTCACTGCAAGCAGAGTTAGCTAGACCTTTCAACTCAGGGTCAGCAACCTGCAACTGAACCAACTCTTGACGAGACAAATTATCAACCCTACGGGGTACTGCCTCATCTGGTGAGTGGTCCAAATTAGCAAGAAAAGTGTCAGCTACGATAACATCATCATCATCATTATCCTCTAAGTCACCAGTAACTTTAGACTTAGCCCTAGTGACAGCACATGCAGGGAACACATCAGGGACATCACAATCCTGGGCCGCAGCCACTGGCTCACTAGACAACTGAGGAGCTGGACACACTTGACTTCCACCAATATCATTTCCAAGTAAGAAAGTTACACCTGACATTGGGAGTGTCTCAACCAACCCAACCATAACAGAACCATTAACAAAACCAGACTCTAAATTCACTCTGCACAGAGGGACAGAGAAGTAATTATTCCCTACACCTTGTAAGATTACAGTTTCATCAGAGGAATTAACATTAGAGCCTAGAACACTGGTCAGCATAAGGGATTGGCAAGCACCTGTATCACGATATATTTTAACTGATTTCCTGTCATTACTGTCCAGAGGACTGACAAAACCATCAGACAGGAAATTAGCACATCAACTCTTGAGAGTGTCACCCACGTTACTGCTCAAAAGAGGAGCTCCATCATGAGAATTTAAGTTACCCCTCAAAGCAGGTTCAGTTAACTGAGTTAAAGAATTCTGGGAACTCTCAAGGGTGGACACTAGACCAATTGACTGAATATTTAAAGACTCCTTTTTGTTCACATCACGCTGTCTCCTGAAACATTTCTCCGTAGTATGACCAAGCTTACTACAATAAGTACATTTACTTTTCTGAAATCTAGAGGTGAAGCTGGTATTTACTTCCTGAGATACATCATCTTTATTCTCTTTCCTGTTACCTGTACTCTGAGTAGAGGCAACGTACTTACTCTCAGCTTTCCTTTTTTCTCTAGAATATCTCTTGTGAGTGAGAACATATTCATCAGCTATAACTGCAGCATCAGACAAATTATCTATTCTTCTCTTATCAAGATATAGGCTTACATCTTTATTAATACACCTTTTGAAGTCCTCCAGCAAAATCATCTGCTTAAATTTATCAAAATCAGAATCCACATTCTTAGAATTTAACCACTGCTCTAACAAATCTTTGATTTTTGCACACTCAACATGGAATTGCTTATCTTGCTTATAAGTTGTCCTAAATTTTACTCTATAGGCTTCAGGAACAAGCTCATAGGCCTTAAGAATCAAGCTCTTAACTACATCATAATTATCACATTGATCCTGAGGCAAAAATGCATAAGTTACTTGAGCTTTACCGGTGAGAACAGTTTGAAGGAGTACTGGCCAATACTCTTGGGGCCAATTAAAACCTGTAGCTACCCTCTCAAACAACTGAAAATACTTTGTTAAATCAGATTCATTAAAAGGAGGGACAAGTTTAACATTTTTAGCCACATCAAAAACATCAGAGCTAGATGATCCAGTTCCACCTTGTTTCATGCGATACTCATGGTCTGCCTGAATCCTAGCAATTTCAACTTGTGCCTCAGCCTCCTTAGCACGAGCCAGAAACTCAGCCTCCTTAGCTTTTGCCTGAAACTCAGCCTCCTTAGCATTTGCCTGAAATGGAACCTCCTTAGCACGAGCCTGAAATTCAGCCTCCTTAGCACGAGCCTCCTGCAGGGCTAGCTGTAACTTAGCAATTTCAATCTGCGTTTACTCATCTGGAGGAGTTACATTAAACAAGCTTTCAGTAATCATGTCAACAATTTGATCTTTAGAAAGATGAGAGCGAACAGCAATTCCCAATTGTTGAGCAACAAGCTTAAGTTCAATCTTTGTTCTGTTTTCTACATCACACACTGTTTGCACATTTGACAAAAAATCTTTGGCTTCATCAAGAGTAGTAATAGTAAACATCATGAATAAATCAGTCACAAAATATCAAGCAATATCCTTATGATATCCTGAATATCCTGGCGAGGTCGCCAAATTTATGTTACGGAACAGAGAAAACTGTCCAGTAAAGTTCCAGGTTCAAAACAAAAGAGTTAGGTAAAATTACAAGTTAAAGTTTAATGCTCAAAATAACAACTAAACATTCAGGACTCATAAGGATAATGTAATGCCAAAAACAGGTTAAATATATGGTTAACTGCAATAGCCTCTATTAACACGAAATTAGCAAGAGTAAATTTATCTAAGTCAGCCTGATAAAATGAGAAAACAGGATAATGCTCAGTGAATGCAAGGTATATTATTACAGATACAAAATATTATTACTACTGGCTGACAGTAAAAACTCCATACCAATCACAAAAGCCTCACCAGGCCCACGAATCAACACCTTATGCTATACAGTACAAGAAAAAAATGTAACAACACTTATACTCAAATTACACAGCAGCTAGATGGTTGAAGACTTCCTGAGCACTCACAAAAATAATAACAACTGTACAGGGGAGGACAGAGATGTGAACAAAATGAGTAGATCTAAGTGGCAATTAATGTAGAGACTGAGCTCATTATATAGGGGCCGGCAGTACTTGATACAACTTGTAAGTAAGAAGGACGCGCAAATGAAGCCATAGGGGACAAAGAGTTGACAATCCTGCTCTGAACAACAGAAAGAACGACTTACTCTACTATAAGGGAAGAAGGGGGAGTGAGGTAGAACACGCACTATGGAAGCCACGAGGCGAATCGTGATCAGACATGCAGCATACTGTGCAGAATTATACAAAGCATGATGAAATCATAGGCTATGTAACAATATATGTATATATATATATATATATATATATATATATATATATATATATATATATAGAGAGATCGGTGTATATGTATATATAGATATTTATATATCGATAGACAGAACTAAAAATATATAGATCACGCAGCTGTCATTCCCTCAAGTCCGTGATGATGATTGTCGCTCTACATATGGACTGTATAGTCCAAGACAAAATTCTCAAATGAAAATTGGTAACACATGTGTGTTGAGCATGGCAAAATCTGTTATATATATGTCAAATATCGGTATGGCTAACCTAAAAAATCTGACAATGTTTGCACCTGGGTTTTCAGCAGGGTAGGGTGGGGAAAATACAGTAATATTGATTATATAAGGAGCTAAAACAGTTGGTAAGTCAGAGTAAGTTTGCTGCCTTCTAATACTGTGACTCTTTCATGATTGTTGACAAGCCATCACTCATAGCCTCCTTGATGTGTGGTTCAGGGTGCAACATACCTGCGAAGCTTCGAGAGAGTGATGTGGCGATGTGTGCAGGTGGGTCTGGTGAACAAGTGGTACAACGACCTCATTGCATATTACATCAGGGAGTCAAAGCATAAGGACGCGGCCGAGGAGAAGTATCAGCTGCAGGAGGAGACGCTGGACAGTGACGCCAGACATGTATGACAATTGTTTATGATCTGTTAAAAGGTGCAAAGGAATCACTTTACCTTGGCGCCATAACTGCTTCCTCGACCACACAGTCTCCGCTGATTTGCCATCATATTTTCTCCATGTTACGGCTCTTCAATTTATCTTGACCTTCACTCAGTAGCCTCTAACTGTCCTCTCAGTATCCTTTAACTGATCAAAGTTTTGACTCTTATTTCATTGTAAGAACTCTTATTTTTTACTCTTCCAATTTTTTGTGCCCTCGCACACCGCGTTTCAGTTATCGTGTTATATAATGGCTGAAGGTGGGAAAGTGAAAATGTGAACAAATAACCGTCTAATCACGGAATTTATTAGATGAGCGACATTCTTTCTAATCCAACCTTCACTAGAGCCATGCATTCCTCTACCAGCCAACTCCACTTATTCGTTCACTCTCGACTAGGGATAGATGCCAAGATAAATTTATTCCTGAATAGGTCAGAATATATTAATTTCAATACCTGGAGTATGTTTATGATATGTCGCTGGGTATTGTGGTAAACTAATATTGTTTTAATGAAATTCAATTCTCTCTCTCTCTCTCTCTCTCTCTCTTACTACCCTAGCCTGGTACTGATCTTTCCCTTCTCTTACCTCTGCAGGTGGCGTTCAGTCTCAACCACCTCCAGGGCCCCTTCTTGGTCCTACTTTTAGGCTGTGGAGGTGGTGTGCTGCTCTTGTTTCCGGAGATGTATGCTGGTAGGGCAAGAAGACCCAACTAATAAATAAAAATTCTTATTACTTTTGACAGAATAATGTATTTCCCTGATAATGCACCAGATTCATTGTTGTCTTAGCCAATTAAAGAATAAACAATTTGCTCAGTTTTCAGTGACGGCATGATGTATTTCGCTGATTGTGCACTAGTTTTAGTTTTTCCTGTCTTTATCTCCAACTATTTCCAAAAGTATCTTTTTTTGAAAGTACGCGACGATGGCCAGCTCTTAGCGGACCAAGTACTATTGTTTTGACACTATAAGTCATTTCTAAATGAAGGTACTCCAGTGCAACATTCCACCCAGGAATCATGTTCCTGGCTTAATAATCTTCGTATGAGCAAGGTCGTAATTTTTTAGTGCTTTTCATATTTTCTGCACTTTATGACCTTTGACTCTTAATCTGGCGGATATAGGTCATGCATGTACGAAGAACACTTGTAGTACTCACTATCGTCTATAAGCATGCAAAGTTTCATTCGATTCCATCAACCCACTGTGTAGCTAGGCAACTGGAAATTCAAAGAATTGTCTACCAGAGGTATGACTTCTACATGTAAGTGGGTGTCAACTCTAAATATTATTTTATTTGTATGGAGGTACTCCACTCCAATATTCCACCCAGTAATGATAATCCTGGCTTAATACTTTTCGGAACCTTCACATTTTGCGTGAGCATAGTCGACCTGGCCAACGTAGCACATAGGTGTACAGAAGCTGTAGTGCTAGTCAGTGTCTATAATCATAGGAAATTTCATTCAATTCCATCCAGCTGCTGGGCAACTAAGGGGGGCGGGGGCATTATTTAATACCGTACTGGTTGCCAGGGACGCTGAGGCCAGTCGTCGGAGGGTTGTCACTCGAGAGCTAGAGGACAGAGGGGAAAAATGGATAGTTCACTTCTGAGAGTCAGTAAAGGTGATAAGCATTTCTGCTGTATATGTTTTTGAATGGGGTAACGACTGATATTCCTGGGCAAAGGTTTGTAGGGGATGATAAACTTGTAGCACATTACAAGGTGAGAAATGAAGGGCAAAATAATATGCTACTATCTGTCCTACTATATATACCATATCCCTTTTATTTTTAATGGGTGAGAGCAATGGAAATGAGTTATTTGAGTGGAGCATGTGGTGTTACATGGAGAGACTGACTGACAAATAAGGAAGTGAAGGAGAGCTGTGGTGTGGATGTGGATGTGACAGAAAATGTTAGGAGAAATACACTGAGGTGGTTTGGCCATGTGGAAAGGATGGACAGCGAGAGACTAACGAGGAGAGTGTATGCGCGTGAGGTGGAGGGGGTTGAGGGAGGGGAAGGCCAAGAATGAGATGGAGGGATGGAGTGGAAGGGGTGAGAGAGAGGATGTGAGCTAGGAGCAAGGCAGTGAATAGCAATGGACAGGGAGACATGGAAGCGATTTGTTTATGGCCACCCCTTATGGGATTGAGGCGTCTGGCAATAGATAGATAGACAAAGTGGTAAGGGACATATAAGTAACGAGTGTGGGTGTGTGGATTTTGGCATATGTGTCCGTACTACAGAATACGCTGCTATGCATAACTTCTGGGGGTTGCAGCCACGCACTTGGGATTGACGTTTACAATATGAATATCACATTAACCCGCCCCGTCCCGACCACTTTTTGACCACTGGTATCCCCCAATCCCGACCATTTTTCGACCCTTTTTTTTTTTTTTTGCTAAAACTTTCGCTTTTGGTCAGAAGCAATGGTCAGTGGCAAAGAAATTGGTCCCCGGGGTCCATAATTACCCTAAACAGGTATGCCTTGGTCCCACCTGGCCCCGTGTTCTCCGTAGGCGGTCTGAGCCTCTAACGTTTTCTAAGGTATTATATGTCTGGGAAACCAATGAAAGTAAGTAGATATGTATTTATTACAGACATAAAAACATGTGATAAAAGAGTATATTGGATTTTATACAAAAATAGAGCAGAAATAAGCATTGTACCATCGTGCGAAACGAGCAAAATTGGGCAACATGGTCACGATGAATCGCTAACATTCTAAAATCATGATACATATTATTTTTTTTACTTACATAATACTTCTACAATAACATATACCATTTTACATTTTACATATTCACAGGCCTTTTGATAACATTTAGCGTAATGTTAGCGCTTATTTACGTAGTGAGTGAACTCGCTGTGACTCTTGTTTCAACTCGTATTGTGTTTTTTATACTTACATAATACTTTTCTAATATTATTATACACTTTTCAACTTTATAGAACTGTTTTGAGATTATTTCATGCCTTACGTAAATATATAGCGTAATAATAGCGCATAATAACACACACGGTGAAATTGCTATGACAACTATTTCAACTTACAACCTATTTTTGTACTTATATAATAATTCTCCACTAACATTGCACATGTTTACACTTGATATAATTGATATCACATAATTTCAGAACTTACGATGGAACTGAGCGTCATATTAGCGCGTACTTACACAGGGAGTGTTATTGCGATATCATTTGTTTCATCTTACACTAGTATTCAACTTATAAAATACCTTACTACTAACATTACAACAAAATCCACTTCATATAATTCCTATCACATACTTACTGACCAGAATGTGGGTGTACTCGTGACATCAATTATTACAACTTACACTATTGTTCAACTTATACGTTTTATTCATGCTAACATTACACCCGTTTCCACTTTATTTCCTTGCTATCACATATTTACTGACCAAAGTGTTATACTGAGCTTCATATTTTCGCAGATTTACACAGTGGGTGTAGTTTTGATATCAATTCTTTCAACTTACACTAATTCTCAACTTATACACTACTTTTCTGAAAAAATAACACCCATTTCAACTTTATATTTGACTTAGCACCTAATCACGGAATTTACCATTATAATCACGGAATTTACCATTATAATGAGCGTCATTTCGCCTTCCCACACAGTTTCAGTAGTGTAGGAAATTATGATACTCCTTGAAACAAGGCTGAAGGCACAACGCAACATTGCACTCGACACACTCGTACCTTGTGTCTTTTCTCTGAGTGGATGGTCTGACTGTCGAGTGCTTACATACATGGCAGCAACGCTGGGGTTTACGACGGTTTGGGTCGGAAGGGATTGCGCTGGGATAGTGGCGTCCTGCAAGACGTAGGGGAGTCTGAGCAGCCATGGGGGTGCGGGTGCGGTGTGTGGGTCTGTCCTGGGCATGCTTGGTGATTATTTCACGTGCCAGCTCCCTCACAAACCCCTCAAAGGTCTCGGATACTCCAGTGGTCATTGCGTGCAGGTAGTGTGCGTTCAGGACCGTGATGTCGAGCAAGTGGAAAAAGAGTTTCTTGTACCACTTCATCGTGGTCCTGGCACAGTCAACACTTGAAATCATCAAGTCTGACTGATCAACTTGCCTCATGTTCAGATTATAGTCCAGTACAGACTCGGGTTTCCATACATTGCGCCTGCTCTCGCTACGGTGATCCACGGAGTCTGTGCGGTGCATCAGGGGGCTGTGAACAGTTGATAGGAGGCAAACTTCCCTGTTGTGGTTCCACAGGGTGGCAAGGATGTTATTGGCCTGGAAGAAAACCACCTCGTTCTTGTCAAGTTTCCTCCCTATCTTGACCATATGGCGACGGTTTCTCTTGACTGTACCACAGACTCCGGTGTCGTGTTGGTGGAGGAACCTAGCGAGAAGAGGGCTAGTGTACCAGTTGTCCAGGTACAACACATGACCACGATGAAGGTACTCTTCTATCATTGTCTTCACCACGGCCCCAGAGAGTCCTATACTCCGATCTTCTGTTATATCTGTCTGTGCGCCCATGTACAGGACTATGTCTTGCACATAACCAGTCTTACAGTCACACATAACAAAGATCTTGAACCCAAAACGGTGTCTCTTGCTGGGTATATACTGCCTAAAGGAAATATTGCCTCTCCACAACACAAGACTCTCGTCTATGACGAGGTCTCTGTAGGGATAAAATGAGGAGCGGAACATTTCCCATAAATGATCAAATACCAGCCTAATTCTCCTCATTTTATCTGTGTTATTTGCATTAGCTGGATCTTCTGCATCAAAAAAGTGGAGGCGGCCGAGAATATACTGAAATCGGTTACGACTCATCACCTTTCCAAAGAAAGGTGTGAGGATGATTGGGTCAGTTGTCCAGTAGGCATGAATATGGTTTTTCCTTACCACACCCATCAAGAGAACCAGGGCCAAAAATAGGAACATCTCTGAAATTGTAACGGGATAGTCATACTGTTGGGAATGCTGGCTCGTGGTTCCCAAACGTTCACTTTCACGGCGCTGTGATTGTGAAAAGATATTAGTTTGTTCAACTATGCGCCCTACAAACGCCTCACAAAAGAACAAGTGGAAAAAATCCACCCTAGACAAACCTGCATTCACACCTGGAGCAGTGCAACCAGACCGCCACTCCTCAGTGAAAGGGTGAATGATGGGAGTAAAATTACTCCCATCTTCCCAGTTCCACGTGACACCACCGTCTCCAGCCACGTCCCCATCGTCCCCTTCGTCAGGGTGGGGAGATGAGGGTGGTGGGGGAGGTTGGGGAGGTGGAGAGCGGCGCCTCTCATCACTCGCACTTCTCTTCCCTCTCCCTTTTCCTTTACCCTTTCCCTTCCCTTTCTTTCCTTTCCCCACATCCTGGGGCTGTGGGGAGGAAGTTTGGGAATATTCTGGGGCGAAAGAAGTGCTGGGGAGTGACTCCACCTCCTCTCCCCTAGGCCTACGTGCACCACGTGCTCGTGCTGCCTCCCTCACACCACTTGCCCCTTCACCCCGCACTACCCCCACACCACTCTCACTTTCACCCCGCGCTGCCGCCACAACACTTTCCCTTTCCCCCAGCAATCCCACCTCACCACTTTCCACTTCCCCAGACAAAAGACTTTCACCATACCTTATATGTCTTCTCGCCCCACCTTCTGATCCTCGTGGTGATATTTTTTCTTTTCCCAACCACGCGGCGATATCATGTCCTAAGCCGCCGTCATCCTCATCGTCCTCATCCTCGTCCTCATCAGATTCGGGATGGAGAAATAGCCGTGCACGTGGTTGGGGAGCAGGCTGGCCTTCCCTTGCCTTATGGTATGTCACATACCGCGTTTTTCGGGGCGAAGGGACCTCCTCATCACTGCTACTTATTTCTTCCTCTGGCTGGACGTAATCACGATCTACCACATTATCTTCGAGTGGAAAATCACTATCTCCAGTGAAGGCTTCCAGGGCGGATGCAATTTCCTCGTCTGAGAGACCTTTCCGCGCCATGTCTGACCTGGGTCACTGCTAGCAGGTGAGTGACCGAGACAAGGGCGAGTGCAGGTCACGCGGGGTCTAGGATGCTGCCCGCCTGGCGGCAGGTAGGGGAGGCTTGGGTACGTGGGTGAATCGAAAATCTCGCGCGAATTTTGAAAATTGTGGAAATTATGAACCTTGCAATTGCAGGACGTTGAAGTACTTCGACGGGATTAGCTGTGACATAACGTGAGGACGTGGAAGTACGTCGACGGGACGCCGCAGGTTAACTATGATGTGTGAAATGTTACGGGACCTGTTAATTACAAGAGGCAGTGCATCGACAATATTTCACAGTAGGGGTCTTGGCTGTGTAACAGCAGACCTTTGATAGAAAGGATGTTGCATAGGAGGATGGCTGGATGGATACACTAGCTAATATGATTTGATGCTTTAGTTTACAGCTACAACTATGGACTGACATCTGTGCACATTGCCATATCAGCTGTATTCGTAATGACTGCTAGCACTCTGTAGTTACACTTATTATATAACCGTAACCGTAATGATATCACAATAACAGTTACGAGAGTTTTATTTGTGTTTTATATCATGTTACAATAAAAAGGTGTTCAGCTGTCATCACTAAATCTGGACTTGGTATGATATGGGTTCAAAATACATGGTATTTCAGTGACTTCGTTCTTGAAATTAAAACTAATGGATTGTATATTTATGGGAGGGAACAATATCTTACGTCAAGGAAGGTCTGAGTTGGTGGATGGATGGAGGTGTGGCTGGTTGGTGGTGAAGGGAGGCCAACCTTTCCGATTCCGTATGTCTACGTATTCGTACCATGTTTAATATCTTGCGTTTTTTTTTTTTTTTCTGTTCATATAGTTTAAGGGTGTTACAGATATAAATTGTGATTAACATCACTCAATTACCAAATCTTTTCCCGTATATTTCAGTTCTGTTTCACTTCTTCAGTGTGGCCACCTACCAACCTTTGGTAAGCCTGATATTTGTATGTTGCCAGGGGTACTGTTTTGATATATTCATAATACTGTAATGCTAGGTGTTTTGGGGTCGGCTTCCCGTCCCTCAAAAGCCTAGTGTGTAGCTGGACTCTCCTTCTAGACCGGAGCTTAGACAAATACGAGAGAGGCAGGACACAAAAACTCAAGGCAACAACCTTACACGCGTATTACTAAATTCTACAGTGGAACAGGTAGATGTCACGAATACAGATACACTGGACAATTATAATTCTTAGGCTTAGATATGGGTTATTAGTATCGTGCAGGATACTACCCAGGTCAAGGTCGGGCAAGGTGAATAGCACTTAGGGCAGAGATTAATATACTGTTATTGCAGGAAGTCCAAGTTTTATATATTTGTGGAGTGGGTGGTACTATTTCACTGTTGGCATTTATTACTTTGACACTGGGGTCTGTGTATGATTTTAGTATGATGCGGTGTTATCAGATGGTAGTGTATTCACTGTAATAGACTCGTATTTCACTGCTTGGCCGTGTTCACTGTTTCATTGTTACTTTTATTCACTCCACCAATTTTATATTGTCACTGGTGCTTCTCTCACTGACTTCCTTTATATGGTTAATTCACTGCTCTGCCTTCACGTCACTAAGTCTCAGACACTGTGCTTTCATTGTCACTCCTTTCATGTCTGGGCATTATGGCAGTCAGGTACAAGGGTGGCGGAGGTGATCCAGCCTCACTACTGACGGGGCTGGGTTACGCCGAGAGTCTGTGTTCAGGGGCCACGGGATCACGCGAAGGGGCATCCTCTCTCGTCCGGGACCGCGGGTGGCAAAGGGCCCCGTGCTATCAGGGCTTAGGGCAGGAGTATGGCCCTCAGGGCTGAGGCCATATAACTGCCTGAACTTCTCGCTCAGGCGCCTGACTGAGGACAAAGATTCCCGGTGTCTGGGTGTAGGGAGGTCCCGCCCGGGGGTCCTGGGGACAGTCTAGGGGTCCCGAGGGCTGCGGTCTCCAGTGCTCGGTGGTGTCGTCAGGAAGGGGCTGCGGCACCGGCGTACATCGGGGTCCATCAGGTGAGTCCTCTCCAGATCCAGCTGCAGGGAGAAGAGGCCAGGGGAAGTCATGGGGCCTCTCCAGTACTCCTCCAGGCTGGGAACTCCCTCTGAGTCGTAGGTTGGTGAACAGGAGTCAGCACCTGATGGAGGAGCAGCTACAGGCCGTCTCCTGCTGCAGGGCCCGGCTACTGGCCGTGGCCTTCTAGGGGCACGGCTACAGGCCATCTCTAAGGTCCAGTTACTGGCCGTGGCCTGGGGAAGGGAGCAGCTACAAGCCGACTCAGAGGCACCTTCAGAGCGGCTACAGACTGTTTCCTGATGAAGGCGGGAACGGCTACAGGCCGTCTCCCGTTTTCCCTCAGAGCAGCTACAGGCCGTCTCCTTCAGGAGGGTTGAGCGGCTACAGGCTGTGTCGGGAAGGGCACCTTCAGAGCGGCTACGGCCCATCTCCTGACGAAGGCAGGAGCGGCTACAGGCTGTCTCAGGAAGGGTACCTTCAGAGTGACTACGGGCCGTCTCCTGACGAAAGCGGGAGCGGCTACAGGCCGTCTCCTGTTTTCCCTCAGAGCGGCTACAGGCCGTCTCCCGTTTTCCCTCAGAGCGGCTACAGGCCGTCTCCCGTTTTCCCTCAGAGCGGCTACAGGCCGTCTCCATCAGGAGGGTTGAGCAGCTACAGGCCGTCTCGGAAAGGACACCTTCAGACCGGCTACAGGCCGTCTCCTGATTTCCCTCAGAGCGGCTACAGGCCGTCTCCTGTTTCCTTCAGAGCGGCTACAGACTGTCTCCTTCAGGGAGGTTGTGCGGCTACAGGCGGTCTCGGGAAGGGCACCTTCAGAGCGGCTACAGGCCGTCTCCCGACGAAGGTGGGAACGGTTGCAGGCCATCTCCTGTTTTCCCTCAGAGCGGCTACATGCTGTCTCCTTCAAGAGGGTTGAGAGGCTACCGACCGTCTCAGGGGCATTGACTGGTGCTGGAGTAACAGCTCCACCCAAATGTTGGTTGGGGAAGGCTCGCCCGGAAGGTAGTCTTGTATTCCTGCTATGGTGGCAGTGGGCAAGCTCCGGGTCATAGGGGCACGCGGCGTGGGCAGACTTACATCGTTGTCGACCTGAGTCCTGGCGTGCTGTCGTTGCTCCTCTGTGGGCTCCATCTGGGGGTGTTAGGTCGCCCCCTGTGGCACTATACTGCATTTTACCAATCACACTTTAATGTGTGGGGATATGGAATGGGATCCAGCATCATACAATAAATATTTAAAGGTTATAGGTGTAATATCATTTACATTTATGCTATATTAACCAACATAAATGCAACCAAATATATGTTACCCACCCCTAACACAGTCAGGGTTACCAACAGTGCCAGATTTCATTCATAAAATGCAACAGCCTACTACAGTTCGGTTGCCAGACAGCACCAGGCAGATACTAAGTGGATCAGGATCGGGTGTCTGCAAATAGTACAGTCCTCTTCTTAATATTGGCACTGTTTTCAGGTCAATGTGCCATTTTCAAGCACCAAAACACACATATGATTGTCCATATAAATGCTAAATATCATGAAAACAGTGCATAACCAACAAAAATCCACAAAGAAATTGATGATGGTTTGAAAATCTGTTGTTTATAATGAGTGATTTCTCTTTGGGCTCAAAAAGAAAAATCCACGGCCAAAAATGCCATTGTAAATTGCTTATATTGGTATAAATTGTATACCATCATCTTCGTTGGTGTTTATACTATAAGAGCTGCTAATAAAAACACATAAAACTGAAAAGTAATGGTATGGTATTCAAGCAGGAATAAAGTGTTCAAGAGAAAAAATTACCTTCATATAATTTTCCACGATTCTAATTCAAAATTTTGTGAGCATCTTCCAAGATGTATTGGTCTAGATGCAGAATTTCAAGAGCTTTCTCGTGGTCACAACGGAATTTCCGTACGACCACTAGTAGTCGAAAAATCGCAAAAAACTTTTAAAACTCATAATTCAATGCTATCACCACAAAAGAGGGTAGGGACTGAGGGAGTGAGGGGGAAGGTGGGAAGATATGGAGAAGGGAAGGGAGGGGGGGGGGGAGATACAAGGTTGTGGGCAGGATTCTCCCTCTTCTGTCGACAGGCTGATGGATATTTTTGCCAGACATTTACTTGTGGCCTGCAGTCTGTTAGACGCCAAGTGGCCATACGGAAACACAACATATCATGCCCGGGGTACTTTCAACCTTCGATAGAGAGGCGGACAGCCGCTGTCTCTGAACAGGTACTCATGGTTTGTGGTCCATGTTTGATGGAGGTGGCAGCTGGGAAAGACTCAGCCCCCGTGGCCACGTGATAGTAGACACTTGGTGGGGAATATGCATGGACGTTTTGACACTGCTTGAGGGTTACAATCATATTACTCGGGTGCTGGAGGTTCGTTGGGAGTGATAGGATGAGCAAGCAATTTTGAATGTTCAGTACAGGGTCAGATGGACAGTTTAGCTCTGGTTTTGGGTTACAGACTACTTCCTGGTCATGGCTAAAGCCCAGCGGTCATGATACCAAATATTTGGACATGTCGGCTGGCTGGCCGAAGTTCTCAGGCACTTTTGCACCCGGATAATAGCAAGTAAACTTGGATAATGGTTTAATAGAGCCAAGGCCCAGCATCCGAATACTGAACACGTTCAAATAATGAACATCTGAATAACTGAGGGATCACTGTGTATTAGGGTGAAGCGTTTTAACACTTTTTTCGATTTTTTGATGTGGGTAGTGTGGAAAAGTTGTCATTTCATGAGAAAAAAATTGTGTTAAAAGTATTTTTGCTCTAGGATGATATCTTTTACCACCCTAAGCTGACTGAAGTTTGAAAATTCACCCTCGAAAATAGGCAACAGATGTGATTATACCCCAATTTGATATTTTGATGTATTATACTTTTGGATACTCCTGAAAGCTATTGTTATACCTTGTAAATGACATTTGCAAGACGGATTGATTGATATATGATAATATCTTCTACTGCCCCAAGTCTTTTGAAAATAAGAAAAAAATTGATTTTTTCAGTAGTTTTTAAAAAGTTCCTAAAATTCTACCATGATGTCCATAATTTAGGGGTAGCTATAATATGAAAACCAAAACCCTATATGTCATTTGTACAAAGGTACATCAGTATACAGTAATATCTTCCACTGCCCCTATTAAAATCAATATTACTTATCTTCAGAAACTTGGTCAAAAACGCTGAATCTATGACTGCTTGCCAGAGTTCAGAATATATATTTTCTGTTTTTAAGCAATTATTTAGTTGAACAGAAATTCATACACACCTCTTTGATTATTTTTTCTCATTTATATTGAGGAAAAAATAACCCAGAACTCACTGCGAGAAGGTGGCTGTATTTTGAGTTCCTCCCTACTCCAGCCCGACCATCCTACCACTGCTGGAACTATTTCTGTGCTAAATTACCTTTTAGTTTCAAGTCCAGGCATCTGTTGGCGAGGCAACGGTGTTGATTGAATAAATCCATCCCGGTTGCCTCTCCCACAACCTTTCTCAGAAGCTACAGAAAATCCATCGGATAAAACTGTGACGATCATCAAATTTATTATGACAGTGTATGCTCCAGTGTGATTTAGAATCAAATGCAATCCCTCAGTAACAAAAGTTTCTAAACATCTTCGTGAAACAATAGTCAGAGTTTGGAAAATTGGACGGCAGAACACAAGACTGAGTAAAACTAGTTATTCAACGAAATCCATACTATGGTCACCAAGAAAGTATTCTCCTAAATATGATTCACGAAAAGGAAGGTCACAAAAGGGAGCTGGGTTGGAGGAGGACCTTGAAGGCACGAAGCTCAGCTCTCAGCAGTCAGTGTGAATGTAAGAACCTGGACTAGCGATATAATCAATTGTCAAAATCCCTTTGCTATCAGAAAATACTAAGTTAGAATCCGTAATATCAATTCCCTCCCAATATTACTATAACTCTGATCTGACCCTCCGTGCGTCACCCCTCGCCTGATCTGACCCTCCGCGCGTCACCCCTCGCCTGATCTGACCCTCCGCGCGTCACCCCTGCCCCCCCCCCGTGTGAGACCCACTCCTACGCTCCCTCGTGCACCGCGATCCTGTATTCCCTGTACACCTGTGCACTAAAATTACAGTATTGGCATCAGTATCTGTTAAGCCAGTATCCTGCGAGATACTAATTATCTAGTTAAGGTTTTATTTTTTGTCACATACTGTGTTGTATTATCTGCTGTTTCTGTCCTGTGTCTGACTGTGGTAATATACGTGTAAAGGTTATTGCCTGGAGTTTTTGTGTCCTACCTCTCTTTATTGCACTAAGCCCCGGTCTGAAAAGAGGACCTCGCTACACGTTAGGTGTTCTAGGACCGAGGAGTCAGGCCTTTTTCATCTAGCATTACAATAATAATAATAATAATAATAATAATAATAATAATATTTGGGGAAAGTGTGGAGAGGTAATGTATTTCCTCTGTCTCTTCTCCTTCCAAAGCTTTTTTTAATATGGAGTCATTCTTTTATTTATTCACCAATTCGCCTGTAACTTGACATTATTGTTCGCTGGAAATAACCTGACAGTGTTATTAAGAACTCCACATTAGGTGGAGTTATTATTGGTATTGTAGATGTTATTTATTTTTTTTAATGCAAGGAAGAAAAACCAAAGGCAAGGAGCCCACAAATTGTTCCCTACAAGAAAAAAAAAAAAAACAAGATAACAGAGAGCCAAATTCAACTGCCACACTAAAATGGGGATAGTAATTGTGCTGCATGAGTGTTTGGAGAGATGACTCACAGGAGGTACAAATGAAGTGAAAGGCATTTCAGAGTGTAAGTTCAAAGAAGTGCATGAAGGGAAAGCAAAGAGGGAAGGCTGTGGGAAATTAGAAACAGAAAGAGGGGTACTCATGGTGCTGCATGCGAGCTGGGCCTGATGGAGAAGAGTGAAGAGAGGTACAAATGAAGTAGAAGGACTGTTTGACAATAAATTCACAGAACTGTATGAAGGACGAACAAAGGAGGAAGACTGCTGGACATCTGCCACACCTGCACTATAAGGAGAGAAATCTTACACACTGTTGTTCATCTTTAATTATGATAAAACCTGCAGCAAGTGTGTGCAAGAGCAGGAACACAATAATATGTGGAAAATGTTTATAATGTATATACACGATTATGAGCAGTGGAAGACTTGATTATTTTTTATACATGGTGCTAAGTATTACATGCATACAAGTGGTATGCTTCATCACTGCTAGTCTTTGTGACAATTAAAAAAAAAAAATCTGTCTTGTGCCATGTTTTGCATTAGATTCAATAGGCAATCTGGATGCTGATGAGAAATATTCAAATGTTAGCACCAACATAACCCAGCAGCAGTTACACAAACATCCTTCAACTCCACTCTAATCCCCACGCCGAGGGGGGTCACCTTCACATGATGGTGGGCCTGAAGAATGCCTGGCATTGCCACCTACTTTGGGGGCCTGCCTACTTTTCTAGGGTCGACAACGTGGACCAAGAACTCCTTACATCACTATTGGAGGAGGCTTGCTGGTGCTGGTGATGTTATTTGTTGCTGCCCATTTGCCATCTAGGGAGGGACTGTTGCCTCTCCGCGTGTTTGCCATGTGTGGCATCCTGTAATGCTGGGAGATGGGAGTCCTGGGGATTAAGTGATGCTGCACGCTGCACCCTGCAGCTAGCAATACACCTCTTTGGTCCCCTGTTTTGACTAGACGGGCCGCTTGGTTGGGCCCGACCAGGTCAGTTGGCTAGTCATGTGTTGGCTCATGTTAAGTGGGCACTAGGGGGCCTGGTGGCTCCTATTGTCCTGGAGTCACCCTTGCCCGGGTCTCCTGGTGGTTATCCGCGTATACTCTCCTGCTGCCTCTGGGGTCACCAGTGATGTTGTCTTGGCATATGACCTTCCCTTGTTGGGCTCCGTGGTGGGTGGAGGGGTGGGGGAATCAAGTTTGCTAGTTCACTATATGGAGTATTTTCATTAAAATGTTGTTGACCACACCGCCTCTGTCCCCAGACGTTCTTCGGACTGACTACCCTTATCACCAGTCTGGAGCCATTCCAAGTCCCTGGTGACTTTCCTCCTTTGCCCCAGCATTGGGCTGGGACTAGAAGGAAGCCATGTCAGGTTGATTCCACTCCAGGGCTCGGCTCAGAAGACAAAGCTTGAGACCTATGTGAAATATCTAGTGCTCAAATCCTCCAGAGGTGGATCAGTGCTGGATGTTGACATATTTGAATTGCACCATGCCATCGTTTCAGCAAGTGGCAGAGAACCCAGAATATCATCTCATGGAGATGGAAACATCCTCATTCAAGTGTCTTCACCTGAAGAGAGCTCACAATTGATGAGTTTGACCTCAGTTATTGGTTCAGATGTTTCCTGTTACTCTAAGGCACAGTTGTTGGAGGAACTGTGATCTTCAGGTGTGGTAAATGTTGAGTATCTGCACAAGAAAATAGAAGGTATCCTTACTCCAACATCGACAATGTTCCTGATATTTAACAGGTTAACGTTGCCCTCAGCCATGAAACTTGCTTGGCTGCCACTTCCTGTGAAGCCGTATGTGCCAGCCCCAAACTGGTGTTTCCACTGTCAGGGCTATGGCCATGTTAGCAGCCTTTGCCGGCGTGCACAAGCAGGGCTTCCTGGTGTCTGTGTCTCCTGTGGTGAATCAAGCCATACCAGTGCCCTATCCAGGACCCCATAAACATTATCACTGTGGGGGTCCTCATGCTGTATCTTCTAAAAACTGTCCTTGCTACGGCCTGGAAAAGGTGATTATGAGCATTCGCATGCGTGAGAAGGATTCATTTCCAGAAGCAAAGAGGAAGGCCTAGACTCTTTTCTTTCAGCCTGGGGTTACTTATGCTTCTGTTCTTTCTTGGGCACCTGCGTCATTTTGTGTCCCAGAAGTCGTCACAATCCCTTACAGTGACAACTTCCCCATCTGCTTTGCCAGATGCGTCCCCTGGAATTAGTAATAATTGTGAGAATGATGTTCGCCCATCCTCTACTCTGACTGTCTCCACCCCCACTTCTGTGGCTGATGGTTTGTGTACTTCCGTGGTGATGGCAGATGTACACGTTGACATGACTCCTCCCACCTTGTCCAGCATGTCCGAGGCTCCATCTGTACCTGACAAACGTCATTGTGGTTCTTCCGAGTCCTCTCAGCCTGAAGACCAGCCACATCAGGTTTCTGTCGTCGAACCATGTGTCGCCCCCTCTCCTATTCCCTCTGCCCCTAAGGCTGAGGGGTCTAGCCAGGTGAAAGCTGCTGCTGATGGTTTGCCTGTGGGTAGGTCCCCACCTGGGGATGGTGTTGGACAGACCGTTGGTACTTCAGCTCTGAAGCATACAATGTCTTCCTCAGAGAGGTCTAATCCTGTGGACACTCATTCCACTTCTGAGGCACCTTATGGTGGCACTGGCCACTGTACACCACCAAGGGTGGCCTCCAAGCCACTTTCCAAGGTGCATGTTATTCCACCTCAGGGGAAGAGTGTTGTAAGATTTTCCTCTTCCTCACCTTCACGTTTGCCTATGGATGTTCGATATAGGATGCGAGTTCCAGTGGCTGGACAGCCTCTTCCCAAGAGCCTTCCTAAGCATCAGCCCAGACCCGCTGTCATGTCAGGAGTTATACAGTCTCCCACTTTAACCTGATCCACCTTGTACTATGGGCTCTCTTATTCAGAGGAGTTGCCAGGGCTTACGTGCCAGCTGGGAGGACCTGTGTCATCTTCTTGCAAAGTTTTCCCCTGTATGGATGTGCATCCAGAAGACCATGGTCGGCAATGCTGTTCCTTCCTGTCCTTCCAGCTACCTGTGCCAAGCCAAGGTCGTTATGGAAGTGATGCTGTCTTCCTACACCAGGATGTCCCATAGTCATTTGGACATTTCTGGTCCCCTGCAAGCTATTGCTGTCCAGGTGTTTTTATGTCAGCAGTATACAGTATGCAGGCTTTATCTTCCTCCTAGTGCTGCTGTTGAAAGAGCAGATCTGGAAAGCCTTATTTATAGCCTTCCTTCTATGTTGCTGTTACTAGGTGATATGAATGATCACCATCCACTGTAGGGAAACAGTAAGGCCAACCCTTGGGGTGTTATGCTGGCCTCTTTACTGGAAGATGAGGAGCTGGACATTTTCAACTAAAAAAGAATGACTTATTACTATAGCCAGACTGGAACTTTTACTGCCATTGATTTGTCCTTATGCTCAGCTGATGCTGTTTTAGATTTTACCTGAGATGTGTTACCGGACCTACACGGCAGCAACCATTTTCCGTTACTCTTAACTGCTAGTGCAGGTGGACCTCGGCTTCGTCTTCCTCGCTGGCTTCTGGATAAGGCTGACTGGCCACGTTTCAGGGAATTAAGTTCCCTTTCCCTTTCTGTCAATGAGATTGGCTGTCTTACTGAGGCAGTGTCATATTTCAATGATGTGTTGCACTCAACAGCCCTAATATCTTTTCCAAGAATGAGAAGTTCGTTTCCTAAACATCCGGTTCCTTGGTGGAACTCTGAGTGCAGTTCCACAGTGAGAGCCAAATGAGATGCTTTCTTTCAACTTCATCATAGCCGTGGGGATCCTCAGTATTTGATTGCGTATCAGAGGCCACGAGCTCAAATGAGGTGGATTTTGAAGGAAGCCAGACATTCATCCTGGAAGGGTTATGGTTCCTAAATCAGTTCGAGAACTTCCCTCACTCAGGTGTGGAATACAGCAAGGAAAATTTCAGGAAAAATTACTGTACTCTCCCCCACTGTTTTATCTGCAGGATGTGGAACTGTGGCTGATCCTCTTGTTGTTGCACAGTTGCTTGTTGATCAACTTGCCAGTGTGTAACAGAATGATGCAGATACGCCTTCAGTTTGCCACCGTCAGGGCGTAAAGTCTCGTGGTCTCAGTTTTGCCTCCTCTGGGGGAGAGTCTTATAATGTTCCCAATTATATTTCTGAACTCCAGGCAGCTCTTTCGCAGTGCCATGATTCTTCTCCTGGTTGTGATGATATTCCTTATGCCTTTATACTTCACCTGTCTGATGAGACATTTTCGTTTTTCCTCTCATTATTTAACAAGATTTGGTGTTCTGGTGAGTTTCCAGCTTGTTGGGTGTTGCTGTAGTTATCTCCATCCCCAAACTAGGTAAGGACCACCTACAGGAGACAAATTATTAGCCTATTTCCCTGACTTCTTGCCTATGTAAAGTTCTGGAAAAGATGGTCAGTGTTAGGTTTTTGGAGAGGGGTGACTTCTTATCCCTGCCCAGTATGGTTTTCGAAAAATGTGAGCTACCTCTGATGTGTTACTGTCCTTGGGATCTTCTGTGTGTGAGAATTTCTCCACTAACCAACACCAGGTCACTTTCTTCGATCTTGAGAAGGCATATGACACTGCCTGGCATCATGGCATTTTACTTTTTTTTTCATGAATTTGGTGTTCTTGGGTGCTTGCTTATTTTTATCCAGCAGTTTTTATCTGTCTTTTAAGGGTCTGAGTGGGAAGAGTGCTTTCTAATGCCCGTGGACTTGAAGATGGAGTACCACAAGGGAGTATCCTTGGTGTTACTCTCTTTGCTGTAGCCATCAACAGCATAATCAGTGTACTTCCTGATGATGTACGAGGCTTACTTTATGTCGATGACCTCTCAGTTTCCTTCACTGCATCTAGAATGTCTCTGACAGATAGAAAGTGCAGCTGGCTATTAATAGAGTTTCTGAGTGGGCTGAGTATCGTGGCTTCCGTTTTTCTTAAATAAAGACAGTGGCTATGCATTTCTGTCGTCTATCTGGGGTTCACCCAGACCCTGACTTGCATCTCTATGGTCGATGAATATCCTGTGTGGAAGAGATGCAGTTTCTGTGTTTTCTGTTTCATAGATGACTAACCTGGGTTTCTCATATTCGTTCTGTTAAGTGACTTGTCTCGAAGCTTTGAGTCTTTTGAGGGTTTTGGCTCATATCTCCTGGGGTGCTGACCATCAGACTCTGCCCCTCTTGTATAGGTTTCTTATTCTTCCTAAACTTGAGTTGTGGTTTGAGGTTTTCTCCTCTGCAACAGATGCTCATCTCCGGTTGTTAAACTCTGTGCATCATGCTGGTGTACATCTGGCAACCGGGGCATTCAGGCATCACCGTTTTCAAGTTTGTTGGTGGCTGCTGGTATACTCCCCTTGGATTTGCATTGCCAGTCATTGATGGTGAGGTGTTGGTTTCATCTTGACCGCATTCCAGACTCAATTTCTTAAGCCATCGGCTCCCAGGATCCCCGATCTTCTGTTTATGACACCCGTCCTAGTTTCCCAAAGCCCTTTGGTTACAGGGTCCAGTCTGTTATGTTGGCTTTCTCTGTTAACCCGTCACGTCCTGACCACTTTCGCACCTCCGACACCCTCCAGTCCCGACGACTTTTGGAAAAAAAATTTTTGGGCTAAAACTTCCGCTTTTGTTGAGAAAGAAAAGAAAATCACAAAGAAAGTGCTAACTGTGGTCTGCAGCTGGTCAGAACAGGTGAGGTCCCCCTCGCCAGGTATTGCATTCTATCACTGAGGTGTGAGGCACTCACGTTTTCTATGGTAGGTAATTTTGGGAGAAACAACAAACAACATTTATTGAATTTGAACTAATAAACAATAAGAATAACAATATAATGAATTTCAATGACATATATATGAAAAATAAGCATTGTACCTTCGCGCAAGCATAGTGAGTTTGGTCCGATTGGTAAAACGCTATGTGCTAAGTTTCTTGTTGCAGTCAACATATCATTTTTTCTACTTGTATACTACTGTTTCAATGCCATTTTACCATTTTGTACTGTATGTAAGTGTTTTCAGCTGTTTTAATTCATTACGATGACATGTAGCATAAGTATAGCGCACATCTGTTTACTCAGCGCACTCACTACGACTCGTATTTCAATATACAACATTGTTTTATCACTTTTAATATTTTTTTCTTTACACTGAACCTTTCCTCCACCACTGTAAACGTTTTTAATTATTTACATTCATTACGAGGGCATTTAGCGAAATCTATCTATCTATTTTTTGCCAGACGCCTAAATCCCGTTTGGGGTGGCCACAAACAAATCGCCTCCAAGTCGCCCTGTCCCCCCCCCCCCATTTCACTGCCCTGCTCCCAACTCACACCCCCCTCTCTCATTTGGCAAAATGCTAGCACATAATCTCGTAGCAAGCACACTCTCTAACACTCGTGTTTCCACTTTTACTCTATTTATTCAATCCCAATATACTTTACCACTTACATTACACCCATTTACACCCTATTCTGCACTATACATATTTACTGACATTATTTATTCTTGTGAGCGTCAGAATATCGCATGAAAATACCCTCGCAATGAATGTTTCGACCAACATAATACTCATACACTTACATACTAATATTCCACTTATATTACACCCGTGTTCACTTGTAGACTCTTATTTACATATTTACGGGCCTTTTTTATTCCACTGAGCGTCTGAATATCGCATCAAAATACCCTCGCAAGATATGTTTCCACTTAGATAATACTCATACACTTACATACTAATATTCCACTTATATTACACCCGTGTTCACTTGTAGACTCGTATTTACATATTTATGGGCCTTATTTATTCCACTGTGCGTATGAATATCGCATCAAAATACCCTCGCAAGGTATATTTCCATTTAGATAATATTCATACACTTACATAATAATTTTCCACCTATATTACGCCCGTTTCCACTTCCGTACTACTATTTACAGATCTGCGGGCCTTATAATTAAACTGAACGTCTGTTTGTCGCATTTATTTCAGAGTATCAGCGTCCTATCGCATTCACACCTTATCAGAAGTGCAGGAGCGTGTGAAACTTACTGAAACATGGGTTAATAGACAGACCCACGTCACACTGAACGCACTCACAGCGGGTGTTCTTTCTCTGAGTGGTGGGTCTCACGCGGTAATTGCTACACACGTGACACCTGCGCTGGGGCCTAGGTCTATTTGCTTGGGGAGGTATAGGAGTGGGGAAATGGCGGGAGGATAATCTCAGGGGAGGGTGGGCACCTGGGGCTGTGCGGGTGCGGTGTTGGGGACTTTCAACCGCATACCTAGCAACAATCTCTCGTGTCAGCTCCCTCACAAACCTTTCAAAGGTTTCCTGAACTCCTGTTGTCATGGCGTGAAGGTGGTGGCAATTCAGGGCAGTAATGTCAAGCAGGTGAAAGAATAGTTTTTTGTACCACTTCATCGTGGTCCTGGCACACTCAACAGTGGATATCATGGAGTCTGACTGGTCCACCAGGCGCATGTTGATATTATAATCAAGCACACACTCAGGTTTCCATATGTGCCGCCTGTTCTCGGTCCGATAATCTACCGACTCTGTACGGTGCATCAAGGGGCGGTGAACCGTGGACAAGAGGAGGACTTCTCTATTGTGGTTCCACATTGTTGCAAGGATATTGTTGGCCTGGAAGAAGACAACCTCATTTCTGTCAAGTTTCCGCCCCACCTTGACCATGTGACGCCGGTTCACCTTGACGGTCCCACAGATCCCCATGTCATGCCTGTGTAGATAACGAGCGAGAAGAGGGCTAGTGTACAAATTGTCAAGGCAAAGGACGTGACCACGATGAAGATAGTCTTCTATCATTGTCTTTACCAATGCTCCCGACAGACCAATACTCCGATCTTCTATTATGTGTCTATGCACCGGTATACAAGCCTATGTCTTGCACATACCCAGTCCTGCAGTCACACATAACAAATCTTGAACCCAAAACGGTGCCTTTTCCTGGGTATGTACTGCCAAAATGAAATATTGCCTCTCCACAACACGAGACTCTCGTCTATGACGAGGTCTCTATAGGGATAAAATGAGGAACGGAATGTCTTCCTTAGGTGATCAAAGACCAACCTAATTCGCCTCATCTTATCTGTGTCATTAGCATTTGCAGGATCATCAGCATCATAGAAATGGAGGCGACTTAGAATTTGCTGAAACCGATTACAGCTCATTACTTGGCCAAATATTGGTGTAAGCATAATAGGATCCCTTGTCCAGTATGCAGGAATTCGGTTCTTTCATACAATACCCATCAAAAGTACCAAGGCCAAAAACAAAAACATTTCTGCAAGCGAGACTGGGTAATCATAGAGAATAGAATGCCTGCTCCTTGCGCCCTGTCTTTCACTCTCACGGCACTGGCTGGTAGCAAACCGGTTTGTTTGATCCACTATTTCCTCCACAAAACCCTCATTGAAGAAAAGGTGGAAAAAAATCCAGCCTGGTTGAATTAGGGTGAATACCGGGAGCAATGCATCCAGCACACCCCTGCTCAGTGAATGGGTGAATGAGGGGAGGAAAATTACTCCCATCCTCCCAATTCCATGATGCAAAATCCTCGTCCCGATCGTCCCCATCCTCGCCTTCATCAGGGTGGGGAGGAGATGACAGTGGCGGAGGTTGGGGAGGAGTGCGTAGGGCTTCCCGACTCGCACTCCTCTTCCCTCGGCCTTTACCCTTCCCCTTTCCCTTACCCTTATGGCCTTGGGGAATATCAGGGGGCTGTGGGGAGGAAGCCTGGGAATATTGGGGAGCATAAGACGTGCTGGGGAGTGGCTCCTCCTCACCTCCCTGCTCCATCACCACACCACGTGACTCACCACCCACCCTCACTGCCCCACGTGATAAGCCCCGCCGCCTCACACCACCACGTGACTCACTCCCGCCACTCTCACTTTCCACACTCCTCCCAGCACTTTCCCTTTCACTCCTCACTCCCTCAACGCCACTTCCGCCATCCCCAAACAAAACACTAGGCCCATACCTGTTAGAACGATGTGGTGTGCGCTCTGGGCCGCGATGAGTAATAACCTCATGGCCGTAGCACGTGGCAGCACATCCCACGCTCTGTCCTCGTCCTCGTCCTCGTCGTCGTCCTCGAAATCGGGCTCCACGTCACGTAGGGGCTGGCTAGAGGATCTTGCACTTTGTTTTTGTGCAGCATGACCCTCTCTTGCAGCACGATAAGTCACGTAACTCCGCTTCCTGGGGGACGGGACTTCCTCATCTCTCTGCTGCTTTCCACATCCTCTGGTTGGACATAATCTTTGTCCATCTCCTCGTCATCGAGTGGCGAATCACTATCGCCAGTAAAGGCATCCAGGGCAGCTTGAATTTCCTCCTCCGAGAGACCTCTATGCGCCATGTCTGAGCAGGACCGTTGCTAACAGGTGAGTGACCGAGCAGGTGAGCGCGGGTCGCGCGAGGTTGCCGAGTGTCCCGGCCTGGTGGCAGGTAGGGGAAGGTCGTGCGACGCTACGTATAAAAAATCTCGTGCGAATTTTTAAAATTGTGGAAAATATGCAATTTGCAATTGCAAAACATACCAGTACATCGACGGGACTGGCAAATGCAAAATGTTGCAACGAATCCATACGTTGACGGGACGTTTCGGGTTAAGAGATTAGTAGTTTGTCCACATCGGATCCCAGGGGTGGGTTTTTGGCTACTCCCTCACGTGATATTTTATAGGTCCATTGTTCGTAAAAAGGGCTCACTTCCCTCACAGGTGTCACTCTCTTTCTTCAGAACATGCCTACATTCATAAGGGTTCTGTCCCCGTCTGTACTGACGGGTCTAAGACTGATACTGGAGTAGGCATTGGTATTGCCTTCCCTTGCTTTTAGTTGGGGCGGTAGCCATCTTGTTATTACGTCAGTGTATATGGCAGAACTGACTGGGACTTTATATGCTCTCAAAATCATTTTTACTCTTCCCCAATCTCTTTTGTGATTTTTAGTGACTCCTGTAGTGCTCTGTCTGCACTGAGTCTTTTAATGCATCCCATCCATTGTTTTTTTTCAATTCTGAAGCAGCTTTTTCTTGTTGGCCATTGTGGCCATCATGTGGACTTCTGTTGTGTTCCCACAGATGTTGATGTGGTGGGCAGTGAGAGGGAAGATGCATTAACTAAAGCTGCATCTTTTCAACAACCCTCGACTGACTACGTGCTTCTTACTTTTGATGTAACACCTTACTTGCAGTACATGACTCGTACGTTTTTGCAGGGATGGTGCTGCTCATAATAAGATAAAAGAAAGAAATCATTCAGAGAGTGGTTGTGCCAAGGGTTCTCCCCTCCATGGCCCAGTGATTGGAAGTTGCTCTTGCAAGGCTTCGCATTGGGCACTCTTGGCTTACACATGGGTTCCTGATGAGTGGTGGGACTCAACCACTATGATGATTGCCTTTTTCCCCATACTGTCTGTCACTCGCTGGTTGAGTGTCCAAGTCTGGGGGACCTACGTCAGAGATTCCTCTGTAGGCATAAGGGGCGGGCCTCGTTCCACTTATAAGTAATTGATATTTTATAAATTATTCTTTTAATATTTTCAGTGTTTTATTTCTTCTAATGGGTTTTAACTTTGTTTTGAATGTGCACTTTTTACTTGTGGTGTCTTTTACCTTGCTCGTCGACAGCATATGACCCTGACAGTTGCACCGCCAGATTTTAATTATATTCAGTCAATCAATCAATCGACCTCTCTGATCCTCCAAAGAATATTGGATTAATGCACGAGACGAGTAACTTCAAAATATATTCCACCCTGCTCACATTTCCTATGATGTCTGAGTTTGAAGCCTACTCACTTAAAAGTCCATCCTCTTAACATTTACAATTATGTCTGATTTTGAAGTCTACACGAATAACAGCACACCTTGAAAACATTTCTGATGATGCCTGACCTTCACGCATACTGAATTAACAGGAAATATTTCAGTACACAACACCACCAAACATATATATATATATATATATATATATATATATATTTTTTGTTTGTTTTTGTTTTTTGTTTTCAGATGCAAGAGCTATTGTTGCAGCAAGCCAATCTGTCATTCATTAGCTATGGATTTTCAGAAATACGGTGCTTCATTGAAGTAGACTTAACCATAGTCCCGTGTTTCCAGGGGCGTCCGCAGGATTTTTTTGTAAGAGGGAGAGGGCAAAATAAAAGAAATTGTACATATATGTTTATCTATCTATCTATCTATAGCCCGACGCCCTAATCCCGCAAAGGGTGGCCGCAGACAAAACGCCTCCAAGTCACTCTGTCACCCACCAATTGACTACCCTCCCCCCAACTCACCCCCCCCTACCTCATATACCTCTCAACTCCATCCCTCCACCTCATCCTCGGTCTACCCCTCCCTCTCCCTCCCTCCACCTCACCTACATACACCCTCTTAGTCAGTCTTTCATTCTCCATTCTCTCCACATGTCCAAACCACCTCAGTGTATTTCTCCTAATCTTTTCAACCACATCCACATCTACCCCACAACGTTCCTTCACTTCTTCATTCGTCAACCTGTCCCTCCACGTCACTCCACATGCTCCTCTCAAGTAACTCATTTCACTGCCCTGATATATAATATATCAAAATACACACACTCCAAATAGGCATAGGCATATTCATACATGAGTTAGATGACTTACTTGAAATAATGTAAGTGACAGAATGCATGAATCGACTCAAATCACTCAATCATCCTTGAACAAGAACTGAAGTACTTTGGAATTTCAAGGGGGGGCAACTGTCCCCCTTTTGCCCCCCTCCGGTCGCCCATGCATAGGTATTTTACTATTACTAAACAATTATTGCAAGTCACCAACATAAGGAAACGGACCATGAAATTCCAGTTGCCTACTTTATCAACGGCCATATTACAGTAGTTACATACCAACAAACAGGAATATAACTGTGAATCCAAGCATGAAAATGCACATGACTATGTTCAGTAACAGTTAATAAAAACCGTTTATTTATAACCACAGGGTGAATGGTCTTCAGGAAGTGCTTACATATAAAGTGATGTTACAGTAAGAAGACATTAAATTTTACCAGTATGCAATTACAGTTGAAAATCTCAGGCTTATTGATTGTGATAATTAGACTTCGGTTTCCCATCCATGTCCAATGGGTGCATGACCAATGTATCAACTACACTGTCACCCATCGTGAGCTCATCAGTCATCAGTGATGCCGCTAAAGCCATTTCCTCCCTGGGCTGTGCTGGCTTTGCTGGAGGGCCGCCACCCGTAGTTCTGAGTTTCTTCTTGAACTCCCTTTCTTCTTGTTTAACTCTGGAAAGAGAGTGTTGCAACAGTTGATTATGCCAAATCATGAACCAGACTAATCATACAACACAGAATACATGGTAAAGTTCCAGTTTATTGCCGCTATCATTTTCACCAAATATTATTTTTTATTAGGTTTCCTTAATATAGAGTTGATTTATAATGAACCGAGGACCATTGGAAATCTATCTATCTATAGCCCGACGCCCTAATCCCGCAAAGGGTGGCCGCAGACAAAACGCCTCCAAGTCTCTCTGTCACCCACCATTTGACTACCCTACCCCCATATCACCCCCCCTCCCTCATATACCTCTCAACTCCACCCCTTCACCTCATCCTCGGTCTACCTCTCCCTCTCCCTCCCTCCATCTCACCTACATACACCTCTTAGTCTGTCTTTCATTCTCCATTCTCTCCACATGTCCAAACCAACTCAGTGTAATTCTCCTAATCTTCTCAACCACATCCACATCCACCCCACAACGTTCCTTCACTTCTTCATTCGTCAACCTGTCCCTTCATGTCGCTCCACATGCTCCTCTCAAGTAACTTATTTCCACTGCTCTCAGTCTTGACTTGTTCTCCTCTTGCAAAGTCCACATTTCGCTTCCATACATCAGGGTAGGGATCACAATACTATCATGCAGTGACTTCTTAACTTCCATACTCACCTCCCTATTTCTCAACACTGCTTTCAGTGAACCAACAACCTTCCTTCCCTGCTGTACCCTTTCACGCACTTCGTCCCCCAACGTTCCATTCTTACTCATCACACTACCCAAGTACTGGAATGCACTCACATTCTCCATATCCTCACCATCCAACCTCACTGTACATTCTGTGACTTCATTTCTTTCAAACACCATAACTTTACTCTTGTTTACATTAACTTTCAGATTCCTCTTCCTACACACTGACCCAAAATTCTTTCACCAAACCTTGCAACTCCCATTCATCTTCACTCAACAATACTGTAGCATCAGCAAACAGCAATACGGGAGTCTTCCAAATCTCACCCTCATTGATTAGAGCCACCCACACATCCACTGCCCTACCTTGCACCTCCTTTACAATCCCATCCATGTGTATATTTAACACCCATGGAGACATCACACAACCCTGTTTCAGTCCCACATTGAGGTCAAAGAACTCACTCAGCTCATCATCCACTCGCACCGTAGCCCTAGCTCCTTCGTACATACTGTACTCTTCACAGCACTCAACAATTTCCCCTCCACTCCATATATTCTTAATACCTTCCACATACCTTGCCTATCTATTCTGTCATAAACTTTCTCCAAGTCCATGAAGGCAGCATACACTTTCTTTCCCTTCTCTAGATACTTCTCAACTAAACATCTTAGAACACATATCTGATCTACACACCCTTTTCCCTTCCCAAATCCCCCTTGTTCTTCTCCAACTAGCTCCTCTGTCATATGCCTAACCCTATCAATGAGTATTCTACCATATATTTTTCCAGTCACACTAAGAAGGCAAATACTCCTATGGTTACCATATACAGTACTTCTCTCTCCCCTTTTCCTTTGTATAAAGGAACAATTATACCTGATTTCCAGTCCTCTGGACCCTTCCCTCTTCCCAAGCCAATCTACACAACTTCCATATCCACTCTACTACAATCTCACCACATACTCCATCAATTCCTGGGGCCTTTCCCATGATCTTCATTGCTTCCACTACTTCCGCCCTTCTGATCTCTTCCTCCCTCCTCTCATCTCTTCTTCTCCCAGCCATTCCCCAACCACTTATACTCGCACTGATCTCACTCTTTACATTCAACAAATCCTCAAAGTGCTCCTTCCATCTCCTCAGTTTCTCTCTCTTCTCCACCAACTGTAGCACCAGTCGAGCAGGGCAGTACTCCCGAGGTGGATGGAAAGCTGATGACAGGGAGTGCTGGAGCTCCCGTTTCATCAGCCCTCAGGACTAGTTCCTGACCATCCACCTTTGCTGAACTTTTTCAGTGTCTCAGTTACACAGAGAGTAGGCCAGCATGCTCTCCAGTACAAAGTTCTCTAACTATCTTCACCAAACTACATGCATAGTACACACTACACTTCCTATTCAAAATTTACCCAAAATGGCGTCGTTTTACCAAGCCTCGGAGTCCCCAGGGGGGGGGACCATAAATGCCCCCACCATCTGCCCCTCTCCCGGTGACGACTCAAGATGCCTGGAACCACTGTCTGACTCTCTTCTTCTTCATTTCTGCAACATTCGCGGCCTTTCCTCTAACTTTCGCTCTGTTGAGCACCACCTCTCCTCCTCTAAACCTCACCTTCTTTTTCTAACGGAGACTCAGCTGTCTGAGGCAACTGACAGCAAACCCTTTTCTGTATCCTCCTACTTTCTCTATACTCATTTCAAAGCCAAAGGTGGCTGTTGTGTATATATACGCAACGACTTATCTTGCTCTCGTGTTCCTGAACTTGATTCTTCTGAATTCTCCACACTCTGGCTTCGGCTTTCCTGTCATTCTCTGACTAAATATATCTGTGCTGTTTACTCATCCCCTAATTCTACTGACTCAAAAATTCTTCGACTATCTTACTTCTACGATGGAACACATTCTATCCATTTCTCCTTTCTCTGAAATCTCCATTCTTGGAGATTTCAATGTTCACCACCACCTTTGGCTATCCTCTCCTTTCACGGATCCACCTGGTGAACAAGCCTACATCTTTTCTATCCTTAATGACCTAGAGCAGCTTGTACAGCATCCTACCCATATCCCTGACCACCTTGGAGAGAGCTCCAACATACTTGACCTCTTCCTCACAACTAATCCTTCTGCTTACCCTGTTAATCTTTTCTCTCCGTTGGGCTCCTCCGATCACAACCTTATTACCTTAACCTGTCCTATCACTCCGGTACGGCCTGTGGACCCTCCAGAGAAACGTTGTCTGTGGCATTTTGGAGCCGCAGACTGGGAGGCCCTCAGGCAGTACTTCTTTGATTTTCCCTGGAATGATTATTGCTTCCATGGCCGTGAGCCATCTGAGTGTGCCTTGCGCATTACGGAGGTTATTCTCTCGGGCATGGAAGCATACATTCCTTTCTCATATCCTTTGACTAATGCAAGAAAGCCTTGGTTTAATCACGCTTGTTCTAATGCTGTCCGCAACAAGGAGAGGGCCTACAAAAGGTACCGGAGCCAACCCACCCCTGAATCACATCATCTTTACGTTTCTGCCCGGAATCGTGGTAAGTCTGTCCTTCGCTCTACTAAAAATAATTTCATCCATACTAAATGCTCTCAACTCTCCAACTCGAATTCTTCCCGCTCCTTCTGGCATCTTGCCAAAAATCTTTCTAACAACTTTACCTCATCATTCTTCCCTCCTCTTTTCTACTCTGATGGTTCTGTAGCTATTTCTTCTACTGATAAAGCAGAGATCTTCGCACAGACTTTCTCCTCCAATTCTACCTTAGACGATTCCAGTGCTGTTCCTCCATCACTTCCCCCCTCTGACTTCCTCATGGCTGACATTAAAATTTCTTCAGTTGATGTATTTTCTGCCATCACTGGCCTCAGTACTAACAAGGCATATGGGCCTGATGGGGTCCCTCCTGTTGTTCTCAAGAACTGTGCTTCTGTGCTTACACCCTGCCTAGGCAAACTCTTTCGTCTTTGTCTGTCAACTTGTACCTTTCCTTCTTGCTGGAAGTTTGCTCTCATTCAGCCAGTCCCAAAGAAGGGTGACCACTCCCAACCCTCCAACTATCGTCCAATTGCTTTAACGTCCTGTATTTCAAAAGTTTTCGAGTCAATTCTTAATAGAAAAATTTTAAGGCATCTTTCCTATCACAACCTTCTTTCCGATCGTCAGTATGGGTTCCGTCAGGGACGCTCCACTGGCGATCTTCTCACCTACCTTTCAGACTCCTGGTCATCCTCCTTTCGGGACTTTGGCGAAAGCTTTGCCATTGCACTTGACATCTCAAAGGCTTTCGATCGAGTCTGGCATAAATCTTTAATTTCCAAACTGCCCTCCTACGGTTTCTATCCTTCTATCTGTGCCTTCATCGCTAGCTTCCTTTCTGGTCGTTCTATAGCCGCTGTTATAGACGGCCATCGTTCTTCTCCTAGATCTATCAACAGTGGTGTTCCTCAGGGCTCTGTCCTATCACCAACTCTCTTCCTTTTATTCATCAATGATCTTCTAAGCTGTACATCTAACCCTATCCACTCATATGCTGATGACTCCACCCTTCACCTTTCCATTCGGTTCCCGCAACGCCCATCTCAACAGTTACTTCAACAAACAAGGGATGAGGCTATGGCACACCTAATGTCTGACTTGGCTCGTATCTCTGACTGGGGTAAAAATAATATGGTTGTCTTTAATGCATCTAAGACTCAGTTCTTACACCTTTCAACCCGACAAAATCTTCCACAGGTATACCCACTAATGTTTAATAATATTCAGCTTAATCCTACATCATCCTTGAACATGCTTGGGGTTTCATTTACTCGGGACTTATCTTGGAAAGATCATATTACATCTCTTGTAAAATCTGCTTCCAAGAGATTGGGTGTGCTAAGCCGACTCCGCTCTTTCTTTACCCCTGCGCAATTGTTGACTCTAAACAGGGGTTTTATCCGCCCCTGTGTGGAGTACAACTCTCATGTGTGGGGAGGCTCCCCTCATACAGCTCTTCTCAATAGGGTGGAGTCAAAGGCTTTTCGTCTCATTAACTCTCCTCCTCTTACTGACTCCCTTCAACCTCTGTCTCTTCGCCGCACTGTTGCATCTTTATCTCTTTTCTATCGCTACTTTAATGGTCACTGCTCCTCTGAACTGTCTGCTTGCATTCCTCCACCTCTACGACGGGCGCGTAGCACCCGTCTGGCAGCAGACTCTCATCCTTTTTCTGTCCAACTCTCTAATGCAAGAATTAACCGTTACTCCCAGTCTTTCATTTATGCAACAGGTCAACTCTGGAACTGTCTCCCTCTGTCTGTATTTCCTGCTGCCTATGATCTCCAGTCTTTCAAACGCAGTGTGTCCAGGCATCTCAAAATGATCGGATCTTGAATTTGGCTCTATATTGTATTTTGTTTTTCTCTTGGAGGGAACTGTTACTGCAGGCTCATGGCCTTTGGTTCCTTCTTCCTCGCATTAAAAAAAAAAAAAAAAATCTATTATTCCTATCTTTCACTCCCCTACTATTTCTCCTTTCACATTGCCTTACTTTCTTTACCTCCTCCCAAACATTTTCTTACTCTCCCTCCATTTCACACTCAGATTCCTCCCAAATTCTTCATCCACTTTCTTACTCGCTTTCACCACTCTCTTCACCTCCCTTCTCCTGCTCACATATACCTCTCTCTTCTCTCTCTCATCTTCTCCCCTACCTATGCTCGCTAGCCATTCACTATATGCCTTCTTCTTTTGTTCCACAGTTCATTTCACCTCATCATTCCACCATGCTGTCCCTTGCACACCCCTGCATCTCCTCCTCACTCCACAAACCACCTCACACGCTGCGCTTATCTCTTCCGTGAATATCTTACATACGTCTTCCATCCCTTCCATCTGCTCTAACTCATACCTTCCCAATCTTTCTTCCACTATGCTCTTATACTCTGACATTTTCTCACTATCTTGCAACATCTCCACTCTTCTCACAGGAGCTGTTTCCTCCTGTCTTCCCCTTCGTCTCTTCAACCATTTTCTTTGCAACTTTACCTTGGCCATCACTAAGTGATGGTCCGAGACTCCATTCCCCCACCCTTTCCACACTCTTGCATCCAACACTTGTCTTCTCATTCGCTCGTCCACACACACGCAGTCTATCATTGCCTTTCGTTCAACAAGTTCACCATCCATCCTCCTCATTACTCTCCATGTATACCTGTGGATCATCTTATGCCGAAAGTACAGTAGGTGTTGGCTATTGCCAACCCCTTACCAGCACAGATGTCCACCAAAGCACTACCATTCCCATCTACTTCAGCTGACACACCCCACAGGCCAACCACTCCATCCACTCGTACATTCCCAACTTTGCCATTCATGTCTCCAATCAAAAGCACTCTATCGCTCCTCTCAAATGTGTCCATACATGCTTCTACACTTGCCCTAAACTCATCTTTCATTCTCGCCACTCGGTCCTCTGTCGGCGCATACGCACTTACAATCGCCCTAGCTTGTATACCTACTTTCATCCTCACCCATACAATCCTTACACCCACTGTTCCAATCTCTCATGTATTCTCCTTCCACTTCTTGCATATCATCAGACATACTCCCTCTCTTGCCCTCTCATTCTCATTAACTCCCACACATATATGTAAACCATATTCCCACTGTGTCACCCTTTCACCTTACCATTTAGTTTCAGTCAATCCACATATATCCACTCTTGCATCCTCAAGCACCTGAAAAATCTCACTCTGTTTCACTTTATCATTCACTCCTCTCACATTCCATGTCCCCACCCTCAGGATGTCCTTTGTCCGTTCCTTAGTCGTCAACGTATGGTCCGTCCTGGTCCATTAGAAATGAGTGTATAATTTCCCAATTTCCGACAGTCTTAAAGCACGGCCCCCACTAGTGGGGAGAGCTATGAAGATAAGCAAAAATGTGGGGTTAAAGACGATAGTAAGGCATAATTAACCTTAACCTAACTAACACAGCCTTTCTTAACCTAACCTAACCTGGCCTAACCTATTTGCGCCAGTAATGACATATACAGTAACAATAATAAGTATGTATATTATGTAAGAATCCCAAAACACACGTAAGAATTGATGTAATATTTAGCGGATATAAACTGGACCTTTATAGAAAAAAACATTGTCTAAGAAATGGATTGAAAATTGTACGATTGGATGTGTCCCATTGTACAAATTTGGGTCACATATAAACATAAAAATTGATCACGAAAAAGAATAAAATGTCTTGTAAAGGTATAAATTTTTGCGAAGCAACAGCATTTATGTGAATGAAATAATTAAAGTCTGGAAAATTCTCCAATTTCTGCTAGACAGCCATTGACAATCTTTCGTAAATTTAACTATCTCTTGTTATAAATTTTTGCCATAAAATTAAAGAGGTGTTGGGGGTAATCACTGACCTAACTCAAATTCGTTGATCGTGGTGTAGCCTGAACAAATCCTGGTAGATCTAGGTTACTCAAGCTTCAGTCATACTTCCAGCAAATACTGAAGTTACTTTTGTATTATGATGATAGGAACGATAAGTAATTTTAAAACACTTCCTAATAGCTAGAGCTCATTATCATACGGGTAAACAAAAGTAGCCCTTACTTGCGTTTGATGTGCTTAAAGCTACGACCAAGCTTATTGGCCATCCTAGGCTGTTGGTCGGGATTTGAGGCATTAAACCCTGATGTCATGTCTTCCCAGGCATTTTTTCTTTTTCTCCAGGGCATCAGTTCCTTTCGACCTGTCCTAGATTAAGCTACTTCCTCCTATTCCTTTATCATTTTCAATTGCTGTATTCCTTGAGCAGCCAACAGCAGAACCACTCTGTCACCTTCCATCTTGGCGTTTCTATGGTGACCCGCATACCAACCATACACATGATGCCATCGCCGTTATAACAACTTTCTGCTACATAAAAACCCATTATTGAGATTAATAATGAAGTGACAAAATATTTTGAATTGTATATATGAACATGAAGGCAAATAAGACTCCTTTCAACCGTTTTTATTCTCTTTATTCAGTATTAGCTTGCATAGGTTGGTACACGACAACAGATCGTCGGGAGAGCACGTGTTCTGATGTACGTCGGGATGATTTGTAATACCACTTCCACAATCCCGATCAACATTCACGGTAAGATGGCCTCCGTGTGCGAAGAGGATCGGATCTGACTTGTAATATGACCGAACCTCTGACTCTGCCCAGTGTCCTTGACCATTAACTAAAGTGCTCTCAAACTTGAGAGACACTCAGCTGTATTTGGTCTAAACAGAATCCAAAGTGTTTCTATTCATCTTGCTTTGTGACCTTGACGACTGGATTGTTGTTACTCCAAGACGATCACACCATCCTTGGCTAACTTGAAAAAAAAAAAAAAAAAAAAAAACTTTTTGTCTGCAACATTCGTGGCCTTTCCTCTAGCTATCGCTCTGTTGAGCACCACCTCTCCTCCTTTAAACCTCACCTTTTTTTTCTAACTGAGACTCAGCTGTTTGAGGCAACTAACAGCAAACCTTTCTGTGTATCCTCCTACTTTCTCTATAATGATTTCAAAGCCAAAGGTGGCTGTTGTGTATATATATGCAATGACTTATCATGCTCTCCTGTTCCTGAACTTGGTTCTTCTGAATTCTCTACACTCTGGCTTCGGCTTTCCTGTCAGTCTCTGACTAAAAATATCTGCGCTGTTTACTTATCCCCTAATTCTAATGACTATCAAAAATTCTTCGACTATCTTCCTTCTGCGGTGGAACACATCCTATCCATTTCTCCTTTCTCTGAAATCTCCATTCTATGAGATTTCAATGTTCACCACCACCTTGGGCTCTCCTCTCCTTTCACTGATCCACCTGGTGAACAAGCCTACATCTTTTCTATCCTTAATGACCTAGAGCAGCTTGTACAGCATCGTACTCATAACCTTGACTGCCTTGGAGAGAGCTCCAACATACTTGACCTCTTTCTTACAACTAATCCTTCTGCTTACACTGTTAATCTTTTCTCTCTGTTGGGCTCCTCCAATCACAACCTTATCACCTTAACCTGTCCTATCACTCCGGTACGGCCTGTGGACCCTCCAAAGAAATGTCGGCTGTGGCACACTGGAGCTGCAGATTGGGAGGCCTTCAGGCAGTACTTCTTTGATTTTCCCTGGAATGATTATTGCTTCCATGGCCGGGAGTCACCTGACTGTGCCATGCGCATTTAAGGAGGTTATTATCTCGGGCATGGAAGCAAACATTCCTTTCTCCTATCCTCTGACTAATGCAAGAAAGCCTTGGTTTAATCACACTTATTCTAATGCTGTCTGCAACAAGGAGAGGGCCCATAAAAGGTGCCAGAGCCAACCCACCCCTGAATCACATGATTTTTTTTTTCTTCCCGGAATCGTGCTAAGTCTGTTCTTTGTTCTGCTAAATTAATTTCATCCGTAATAAATGCTCTTAACTCTCCAACTCAAATTCTTCCCGCCCCTTCTGGCACCTCGCCAAAAGCCTTTCTAACAACTTTACCTCATCATCCTTCCCTCCTCTTTTCTTCTCTGATGGTTCTGTAGCTATTTCTTCTACTGATAAAGCAGATCTCCTCACTCAGACTTTCTCCTCCAATTCCACCTTAGACGATTCCGGTGCTGTTCCTCCATCACTTCCCCCCCTCTATCTTCCTCATGGCTGACATTAAAATTTCTTCAGGTGATGTATTTTCTGCCATCACAGGCCTCTATACTAACAAGGTATATGGGCCTGATGGAGTCCCTCCTGTTGTTCTCAAGAACTGTGCTTCTGTGCTTATTCACTGCCTGGGCAAACTCTTTTGCCATTGTCTTTCAACTTGCACCTTTCCTTCTTGCTGGAAGTTTGCTCTCATTCAGCCAATCCCAAAGAAGGGTGACCATTCCCAACCCTCTAACTATCGTCCAATTGCTTTAACATCCTGTATCTCAAAAGTTTTCGAGTCAATTCTATATCGAAAAATTTCAAAGCATCTTTCCTATCACAACCTTCTTTCTGATCGTCAGTATGGGTTCCGTCAGGGACGCTCCACTAGCGATCTTCTCACCTTCGTTTCAGACACCTGGTCATCCTCCTTTCGGAACTTGGGCGAAAGCATTGCCATTGCACTTGACATCTAAAAGGCTTTCGATCGAGTCTGGCATAAATCTTTAATTTCCAAGCTGCCCTCTTACAGTTTCTATCCTTCTATCCCTGTCTTCATCTCTAGCTTCCTTTCTGGTCGTTCTATAGCCGCTGTTGTAGATGGCCATCATTCTTCTCCTAGATCTATCAACAGTGATGTTCCTCAGGGCTCTGTCATATCACCAACTCTCTTCCTTTTATTCACCAATGACCTTCTAAGCTGTACATCTAACCCTATCCACTCGTACGCTGATAACTCCACCTTTCACCTTTCCATTCGGTTCCCGCAATGTCCATCTCAGAAGTTACTTCAACAAACATGGGATTAGGCTATGGCACACCTAATGTCTTACTTGGCTCGAATCTCTGAGTGAGGTAAAAATAATCTGGTTGTTTTTAATGCATCAAAGACTCAGTTTTTACACCTATCAACCCGACAAAATCTTCCACAGGTGTACCCACTAATGTTTAATAATATTCAGCTTAGTCCTGCATCATCCTTGAACATGGTTGGGGTTTCATTCACTCGGGACTTATCTTATAAAGATCATTTTGCATCTCTTGTAAAATCTGCATCCAAGAGATTAGGTGTGCTAAGCCGACACCTTTTCTTCTTTACCCCCACGCAATTTTTGGCTCTATAGATGGGTTTTATCCACCCTGGTGTGGAGTACAACTCGCATGTGTGGGGAGGTTCCCCACATACTGCTTCTCCCAATCGGTAGGAGTCAGAGGTTTCTCATCTCATTAATTCCTCCTTTCAACCTCTGTCTCTTCGCCGCACTGTTGCATCTTTATCTCTATTCTATCGCTACTTCAATGGTCACTGCTCCTCTGATCACTCTGCTTGCATTCCTCCACCTCTACGACGGGCGCGTAGCACCCGTCTAGCAGCAAACTCTCATTCCTTTTCTGTCTAACTCTCTAATCGAGGAGTTAACCGTTACTCCCAGTCCTTCATTTATGCAACAGGTCAACTCTGGAACTGTCTCCCTCTGTCTATATTTCCTGCTTCCTACGATCTCCAGTCTTTCAAACGCAGTGTGTATAGGCATCTCGAAATGATCGGATCTTGACTTTGGCTCTCTCTTGTATTTTGTTTTTCTCTTGGAAGGAACAGTTATTGTAGGCTCATGGCCTTTGCTTCCTTCTTCTTAGAATAACACACACACACACACACACACACACACACACACACACACACACATACACACACACACACACACAGCCCTATGCGTTTGAAACCCCCCCTTGAAAAAATATAAATGAACTGGAGGCCGTCAGAAGAGAACAGCCGTCCGGCCTCCACAGTAAGTTCACACTTGGCTGTGGTGGAAAAAAGCCAGCATTAAATTTGGAAGCATGCTGTAAAACCATGGAAGGAAGTATTAGAGGTATAAAAGTCACTTCAAAGATCCACCTCCCCCCCCAACTAATGTGCAGCCAATCTGATCATTTTTTGTTACTTTGGCCTTCAAGGTGAACAAAAACCATAATAAGGCCATTTCAGAATCTGATTTTCCTAAAAGTCCATGAAGGAGTTAAAACTTGAGACGAGTTATAAAAAAAAAAAAATGGTCCTCGCCCTCCAACATGGTGGGATGGACATAATTATATCTGAGACTGAAGGTCAAACAAGGTTATAATAATGAATAAAATTAGAGTTTGTCAATAGCGAAAAATGGACGTAGAGAAGTTATGTGTGTCAAATGCATCTGTTCCGACTGTGGCCATCATCTTCATTGATTCTAATCGATCTATACTTGTTTAAGGCATTATGCATTTTTCGACTGATCAGAGCAAAGACAAAAATTGTTTATATGCCAAGGGGTAAAACGTCAATATGTGCTATCTGGCCATTAAGAAAAAATATATATATATAATCATGAAGTGAATCTTAGAAAATTTTGATTTTCTCTTAAAATTTTCTACGAAGGTTACAGCTATTATAGGGGACAATTTAATTTTCAGCTTTTGTTTTTAACTTTTGGGATTCACGAGCAGAATAAGAGTAGTGATGCGAGCGCTGTCCGGCCTCCAGGTTCCACACTTGAAGTGTGCAGGCCACTAATCCTGTTCAAATAACATCCTACTACGTCTTCCCGCTTCTTTGTGCAAATTTTTGCGTAACCCTTTTGAAGGTAACTCCCACAGGTTAACCGGCTCTCTCTGTTTAGCTCTTATATTTTATTATTACCACTGACTGACGATTATATTCTATTCCTGAACATTCGTTCGTGCTCAAGATGTCCATCAGGACCATATCAAAGTGCTCAAGTAGAGAGAAAAAATGTCTTAAGCTAATTTACATCTCTTGGAGGTAGCTGGAATAAAATATAGGAGATGCCTTTAGCCTGGGTTGGTTAAGCCATCTCTCTTAAGCCTTGTTACTGTGTATATCACCAAGCGACTGAAATATAAATATAAATAAGTAAAAACATAGGCCAATTAAATGAATAAATATTAATCCATGGACCAATTTACTGTAGAATCCATGTACAGTGTTATGTGGTATGCTCTGATAAGCAAATACTGTATGATTTAATTTGTACACTTATTGTTAAGTTGAATGTACTCTCTCTCTCTCTCTCTCTCTCTCTCTCTCTCTCTCTCTCTCTCTCTCTCTCCTTGCAATCAAACTCGCACTATCGAACTAGGAAACTGTCCAATCAGAGTTGTAGTGTGCGTGACGTAATCAAGGGGGCGGCTCTCTCGCCCCAGCTACGTATGAACTGTATATATTAATGCAGGTCGTGGCCAGTCACTCCACAGACACCGTCTATTTCCTGAGGACATTTCTATACCGTAAGTCCATGGTTCGTTTTCTCATCGATTTCACTCTGAATATACCTTTTGCACTTCAACTCTGCTATCTAAACACGAATTTATTTTTATTTTTTCTGTTGGTAGAGACATACGGAACGGGACAGGTTAGGGCGAGCCTTCTTTAATCCCGACACTAATAGTGGGTTTTACTAAGCTGGATAAAATCGCATTGTAGTAGAAAGACGGATATGTATGAAGGCATAGTGATTCCGACAGTGATGTATGGCTGCGAGGCGTGAACCCTAATCGCTAGGACCCGGAAAAGGTTTTAAGTGTTGCAAATGAGGTGCTTAAGCTTTCAGTGAGGTGTTAGATGGTTTGACAATGTGAGAAATAGCACTGCAGGTTAGAATGTGAAAGTAGACTTGGGATAAGGGAAAGAGCAGATTAGAATTTGTGAAAGATGTAGTCATATGGGAACAAATGGATGCCGAGAGAGTGATAAAACCTGGATGAGTGAGAGGAAGAGGGAGGCCTTGGGGAAGGTGGAAGGATAGCTCAAGACACACTGTTAATTATATGGAGGTTTGAACATTCAGAAGGGTAAATGATGCAAATGGAATACTGTATAGTAAATCAAAATGAAATGGTTTGTGAAGGGATAACTGTCAATGATCTATAACATAGGAAGTGAAAAGATTCGGATAAACAGTAATTAGCACGAAATGTTGATGATGGGTAGAAATTGTTTTGGTATCGACCATCACATATAACAAGTTAGAGACTGAATGTGAGTGAATGCGACTTACTTGTCTTTTTTTTTGACCGCCACTCCGCAGCAGCAGATAGTGAACATTTATTTTTTAAGAGTACTATGATTCAGAGTGGTGTAAGAGACCCCCTTACCACATCCGCCTGCTGTTTTAATCCCTGATTTTGACGATTTACTTAATAAATGTTATATCTAAGCCCTCAAGTTCGAATAGTTTCTCCTAGGCGAAATAATATGATGACAGCAAGAATAATAAAAAAGGGGAGGTTCATCTTATGTGCAGAATTCTCGTCGGCTTAGGAGCTTTCTCCTACTTCTGTCTTAGCAAAACAAGTTCACACTGACAGAGTTCTCGTTTTCTCCGGAGGTTCTCGTACCGGTATATTGAGCATATAGCCTGCTGATCTGTTCAGCTCTTTTCATCCATGCCTCCACCATTACGGCAGGCACGCACCACCCATCTAGTTCCACACTAGTTTCATTTCTATTGAACTCTGATTCGAAGAGTTAACCAGCACACCTGGTATTTCATGCATGCAACTGTCTTCTTCAGTCTGTTTTTCCCCGTACCAATGGTTTTCAGTCTGTTAAATGCAATATGGATATACGTCTCAAATTTTACGAGTCCTGAATCTGGATTCACAGCTTCATTTGGGAATGGCAAGTTTTGCTGAATCTTGGAATCTTTCTTTTCAGCATAAAAAAATATTCTACTTTAATATCATATAGAATATAGCGAGTATTATCTTTATATTCACATTATGCATCAATGACACACATGAGGATAATATATATTTTTTCATTTTGATGATCTCTGTCATATTCTTGGTATATGCAACTGATCTGATCTAGCTGAGGAGAGACTTATTATACTGTACGGTGTTAATATGCAGCCTGTATCAAACTCCCCCACTTCAAAAAGTCTCTGCTAAGCTAAAGGAAAAAATGTTGCTCAAGACCTGCGAGGCTATTCGTTCAGGATGTTTTAAAAACATCGTCCTAAATCCTCTTTTACTTCAGATGTTTAACTTATATTCAATCACTCCTTCTATACTCTCGTTATTGTATTCTATCTGCACGATTTTTATGGCGGGGGGGGGGGGCCACTCAGATTTAAGGCGTGAGATCTATGCCCACATTAACATCATCATCATTATCCATTATCACCCATCATTATTGTCATCACCGCCATCATCGACATTATCACAATCATCATCATCATCGTTATCGTCATCACCATTATCCAGCATCACCCACCATGATCATCATCCTCACTGTTTTCACCACCACCACCATTATCACCATCCATTACCAATATCATTTTCACCATATCTGCCACCATGACCAACACTATCATCCTCATTACCATCATCAAAGAAAAAGAAGATGGATTTATATCAAGAGAGCCGTGGTTGATTAGTAGACCAGTGATCGAAAGGACGCAAGATCGATCCTCGCTTGTGGCAAAGTACAGTTCGGGAATTTATATTTCGCTAAATGTTAGTAACCCATTGACTTCGATGCCAAGTTTTTCACTTTAATCAGGCTGCCTTCACACGATCTTTTCAGCTTCAGCACTCACTTTACTGATAAGGGTAAAAGCAGCTATATTTTAACCTTCCTGTACATTATATATTGTTTCTGCTGCTGTGAAGGTGCTGGACAGGGACGCCTTCACGTGGTGGCATCGATATGAGCGGACGGTGGAATTGCCTGGTTATACGAACGTCCCTCAGTCCTCTCACTATCCCCCGAAAGTAGGATGGTGGCCTGCAAAAGAAGGACAATTTAAGTCTGCAGTCCACCGTGTCCAAGTTCAGATAAGCCTGTGATTGCAACGACTACTAAATCCTACCGCCATTTTAGTTTCAGGTAGACTGTTGGACGAAAAGGGTTAAAGATATTCTTCAGTTAACCCAGTTTCCCCAAGGATGTCATTTTCATTTTAATCATCCTATTTCCATATGATATTATTCGGTTTCGAGAGCAGTTTTCGGGGTGGAAGTTTGAGATGAAGCGTCCATTATTATTTTCAGTGTGTGAGACCTTCCATAAATGTAAATTGTCCGGAGGTAAAAATGAATATTGTAAACTATTTTGTCATCATAATTTAAAGAGGTTAAGCTCCTTATATCGCTTATAGTTTTAATTCTTACTGCCATCATTTGTGTATATTTAAGAGAGCCTCGTATAGAAAGGTTTAGAAACAATTTTCGTTTAATCCTGTCCGTATGATGACGTCTGTATATTATACCGTGTTCTTGCTACGGCTAGAGGTAATTTTATCAGGCTTCTGGGAGACAACTTCCAGTGTAGGCGTTAATGAAGACAATATCTGACCCATTCAGTGGAAAAGTATCCCCTAAGCTGAGAAAACTGTCTGGTGATTAACACCTGTACGATGTCGTCATTTGTATTGTATTATTGTTACTACCAGACAATGTGAGGCCCTAAGACGCTACTGGTAACTTAACTAAAAAGAAATATTTTACCATAAAATGATTGTTATGATGGTGTTATTCAGAGTATTCTGAGCCCCGACTTCTCAGGTTCAGGAACGGTGCAACATTGGGTTCTTTGTTCTTGACCAGGTCAGTCACAGACCAGGAAGAGAAGTCCAAACACGACTGGTCAAAGATACGCAGATGTATTAACAATAACCAGATACACACCACAATCCGTGATCAAAACCTAAGTGATACAAAGTAGTAATATGACTTGGAAGACTATGTCCTACACTAATTATCTCCCACTAATTCAGAGAGTTTGACCAACACACAGTAATATACCTCTTCTTGTACAGGACAATTTCCACACAGTAATAAACATACAACTCATACAATACACCAGGTGTGCTCTGTTCTCGTGCATATAGCATTTACAATCCCGTCTATATTAGTATATCCAACACGTGACATGGATGGCAGTATATTCCAATTCTTGTACACGTTCGCTTGACATGGACGGCACCCTATGCTAGTTATATATATCCACGTGACATGGACGGCACCCTATGCTAGTTATATATATTCCCGTAACATGGACGATATCCTAGCTACCCTTATGCTACGTGCACATGAAAAAGAATGGAAGCATATATCACTTATTGTCTACTCGCGTGACAGGGATGGAGGGGGGCGCTATTGTGGTATAGTACCTGTACATGGGCCAATCACAGACAGCGTTCCTTATGTATATACACTCGGCATACATCAATAGACTGGTCCGGACGGGGGGGAAAGGGGGGAAGGAGAACATATGAAAATTATGGGGACAAGAGAGGGGGGAGGGGGGCACAGCACTGATACTGTCTGAGAGAGTTCATTGTGTATAGCACTGGTGGAGGTAGTTCACAATCGGGCACAACCCGGGGCCTCTCGCCCCACACTCCGCGCGTGAGTTTCCCTGTGGCAGCAAGTTCACTGTTTCCACATGCGAGGAGAGGGGGGGGAGAAAAGGGAGGCAACACTGGGGGCACTGGTGGGGGGGGGGTTCACTGGGGATCGTGTCTTTTGGTCACTAGGGGACAAACAACAACCTCAGGGTCTTTCTACTCATGGGGCAGGTGGAGAGGGATGCTAGGGCACGCCGGGCAGGAGGCCCTTACACAAGTAGCCGCAGGTGGCTGCCGCGTGAGGGGCAGGCCGTCAGGAGTGTAGTCTGGGTGTAGGTCGTATGTGAGGGAGCCTGTGGGTGGTGTAGTAGGCGGCCCTCTTTCTGCAGGGGCCCTGGGTGAGGCGGGACCCTCTGGGCTAAGCCGAATAGGGCCAGGAGGCACACAGCATGACGCTGGCCCTTCATCATTGTCAGAGTCCTGGGGCAGACCTGGTCAGGCCCGGGCCGAGAGTCGGTTGCGGAGAGGGTGGCACCCTAGCTGGGCTGCAGTCTCATCTGGCAGGGGCGGCTGTCAGAGGTGGGCTGCAACCACCTACGCCAGGGGAGGTCCGATGGCTGCAGCGGGCTCAGGGGGCCGCGGCTCGCCTGCGGGTGGAGGCCATCAGGAGTGGACTGCGGCCTCTCATTCTGGGGGAGTCCAGCAGTGCCCAGGGGTGGTGAAGGAGGGGCTGCAGCGACAGAACACTTGGCCTTGGGGTCGTCTCGCCCTGGCTGATCTCTGGTAGGGTACCTGCGGGGGAGCAGTTCCCACCCTCTGGAGGAGAGGGAAGAGGGGCGGAGAGAGAGGTGCCTCGCTCTGCCACAGGAAGGGTGGGCTGAGCAAGAGGCGCTGCCCTTGATAGGAACTCCGGGGGTCAGGGAGGGGGAGTGACCAGTGGTGTGCTCCCCAGCCCGGTAGGCCTGATGGTCCCTGCAGGAACTCTGGACTGGGGCGAGAGAGGGAGACCTGGTGGGCACTCCTTTGGCCAGACAGACCCGGTAGGCACTGCCTGAGCTCCTGCTCGGGACAGAGGCAGAGGGAGAACCCGAGGGAACCCCTCCAGGTGACGCAGAACCTGGCAATGACAGGAAGAGGAGGCCTGGTGGGGTCTCCTGGCTCCTGCCACAGCTCTGGTGGAGTCTGCTCTTCTGCCGTCAGGGGCACCTGTCTCAGGGACGATGGAAGGGGGAGGCCCGGTTGGCTCTCCTGGCCTAAGCCACAGCTCTGGTGGAGTTTGTCCTCTGGCCATTATGATTGAGGCAGTTTGGGGGATGATCGGTGGTCTGTCCCGAGTTGATAGCTCTGGTGGAGTCTGCCTGTGGGACCGCCTCCCTCCTGAGGAGTCCCAGCGAAGATTGTCAGCAGGACGTGCTGACATGCTGGCTCCAACAGGTGGATGGCAAAGGATGGAGAACCTGTGGTCACTCCACCCACAGTAGACCCGGTGGGTGCTACTCGGCCGCTGCTCCCCTGGGGTGTCACAAGACTAGAGGCTCCTTCTGAGTCCTCCCCTTCTATAGAGGCCAATCCGGTGGACACAGCATCCGAGGGCTTGCTTGGGACTTTCTGTGTACAAGTCCCACCCCAATTCTGGTGAGTGTTTCCGCCGCTGAAGTATAGTGCACTCACACTGCACAGTGCCCAGTGGTCTGGCTGCGGGGAAGAGGGGCATCGGGTCACGGGAGAGATATGACATTCCTGCCTGGAAGGCTCATGAGGTAAAACAGACTGCCCGTCATCTCCTCGTGAGGTGGGGGTCACCTCCCTGTACTCTCCACGTGGGGTGGTGGTGTCGGGCTCACCCTGCCATGCAGGTATTTCAGTTGGTATGGAATAATCCAGAAAGAAAAAAAGATCACACACACACACACACACACACACACACACACACAAATACAGAAATAAGACCATTATTCAGGTGATATCTACATTTCACCAGCTATAAACATTTTGTAAATTGGAACGTCCTCCCATCAGTACTCTTCCCGTTCTTGTTTTTGCTTTATTTCTTTTTTTCCATTAGGACATCTAAACACTCATTTTAGACTATTTATGGTTTATGATCTTACCATCGAAGCTCGGTACCAAATGCACAATGCCTATATTATAACACTACTTACAGCTGTATAATAATATCTACCTGATTTACTGATACACATGTATGGCACGTAATATGTTAACGTTGAATGGGACAATGCAAATTCGCGAAGGTTTAAATATTCTAAGAAGAGTTTTGATGCTACAGAATGAATTTTGGCTAAAACTCGTGATCTGTAGCTCATATGATGCTTAAATTATAAAAAATATTCCTGACTCTTAACCCGAGGCATCCCATCGACGTATGAGTACGTTGCAACATTTTGTCACAGCTAGTCCCATTGACGTACTGGTACGTCGTGCAATTGCAAGGTTCATAATTTCCACAATTTTCAATTTTCGTGCGTGATTTTTGGTAAGTATACACGGGACACCTTACTCTATTACTCTACAAGATGCCAGGCGGGGACAATGCCTTACACCGCATAACCTCCCCCCCCCCCGCACGCCATTGTCTCGGCAACTCGCCTGTTACCAGTGACCTGGCCAAACAAGACATTCAGTGCCAGAATGATTCCCCAATCGATGACAATGTGGAGGACAAAGTTTACATAGCATTAGAGGAAGAAACAGTCAGAAATGATGATCAGGTAATGTTACCAAAACGGTCAGGTATGTTGATGAGTTAGTCAGTGAAACAATGCTTATAATGTCTATATATACTGTGTGAGAACCAATATAGTCTCGTACTACATATAAATTCGTACCAAATAAATAAATAAATAAATAAATACCGTTTATGAGTGGTGTGGAATAATTATCCTCCCATAGAACTCGTTTTCTTTGGAGCCAGCCTGATAGAAAACCCAGTAAGGTAAGGAGGTACTGCTACCTGTATCGAGTATTTTACACCTCAGGTGAGTGATTTCTCTATAAATTTTCGATGTGTCTCACCAAAAGCGGAGGTTTAAGCCAAAAAAATAAATTCCAAAATAGCTCAGGATTGGGGGGTGTCAGAGGTGCGAAATAGCTCGGGACGTGACAGGTTAAAAGCATTCTGGTTCATATCACGCTCATGCAGGCCTCTTCATATTGGAGTTTTTATTGAACAAGAAAAACGAAAAAAAAAATCAATAACTTTTGCGTCCCGATTTCACAAATCTTTAAGGTTGGCGGAGGTTTCCATGTGCCTTTGCATTTAAACAGTGAAGGTCATTTCGTCTGTACTTATTGCTGGGCTCCGTGAGCATTACGGTGCGTGCACCACCATATCTTATGTACAGGACGACATTTTAACCTGCGCCATCCCTGTGTAGTAATCGCTACCACGATTACTGATACTGTAATAACAGTTTATTATAGTCATAAAAATGTAACCCACAGTGAGATCAAAGCCAGTTATAATTATGATCTGCTTTTGGGTGAAGCATCAATCTCTTCATTTGCCTGTGTCATGTTTGATTTGCCTTGCCACAGCCAGAGTACATGCGGTGATCTCACCATCCTCAGCCAACACAATAACAACAATCTCTCCTTTGCACTTTCCTCCGTATCCTCTTGCTACTACCATGAAGCCAATGGGTTTATTCTAGGAAAAACATTGCCAAGGGAAGGACAATCTTTGTTTTAAATTGTCTGGAAAACAGTGAAAAACTATTGTATTTCAATCATTCCACGTCAGTAAACTTGAAACTGATATGTATCACGATCTATTTAAAGGATTCTGTATCTTTATTTGTATCAGTCCATAAAATGAACATATTAATGAGGCTTACTGACTGAACGGACTCTCTGGTCAGTAAGTGTTAGCAAGAAATTAATACCTCCATATGAAGTATGAATGGGGAAGGGGCGTCTGTAGAAAGTGATGTATGTGAATGTCAAAATGTTGCAATGGCTGTGCCTGTGTATGATTGAACCCAAATACTGTATACCATTGGGAGAAAGGACAGGATGAAAACACATGCAAGTATATGAAAGAGCATGTTCCCTACAGCCACTTTAAATGTCCACCACGGTTTTAGTTCGAACCCTACTATCGGGACACCCCATCGAGAGGCTATAGGTCTTTCACCATAAGTTGTCCCAGATTATCACCTTTCATAGCTAATTGACAGAAAGGGACAATGTTATGATCATCTTTCATAGCTAATTGTCAGAAAGAGGCAATGCTATGATCAAACATCCTTTCCATTGCACTTCTTCGAAGCTAGTATGCTATAATAGTGTTCATCCATTGTTACAGCTCGCATTCAAACTGGAGAGATGGTAATCTTTGGCCATGTTAGGATAAAGAAGTATAATATGCAACAGATCCTGCCACCTGAGTTCCAGAGGGTTCTGTTAACTCGTCAGTGTCCAAGATTCTTGTGTGAGGGATTTGGTTGGAAGGGCACTAAGCTTACCAACCCCATCCTATTGTCTCATAGTTGCGAAGCACATAGGTCCGTATCATGAGGTTCCCCTTTTATTAATTTTCGAAAATGCCTAGTTTCGTCCTCAATTTAATACTCTGGGCACAAATGGGTTAAGCATTGAAATATCTGCATTCCTGCACGACTCTTTTTTTGTGTGTGTGTGTGTGTGTTCTTTTCACTTACAATCAATGTATTCGTCATCTGCAGCGATATTTCCTAGTACCTATAACAAATTTTATGCAGGAGTCACAGCAGGAAGCTCTCAACATGCTTGCTGAAATGATATACGTCACACACAAATTTCACTGAAAACTTTAAATACATTAAAACCTCTTCATGAACCCTTACACTATGATGATCATTTGTCATCTCAATTTTTGCTCGTCAGTACGATTTTAATAAGCTCAAAAAGGATATATCACAGTGAAACGGTTGAAAATTTTTATTCTAGCTGATGATAGATAATGTTTTGTTCACCTAAAGACAGAAAATACTTTTATTTAATTTCAGGCATACTGTATTTTGGTCAATCCAGCCAATTCCAGACAATACAGTTCAGGTCAGATGAACCCATAGCGGATCAGAGCTGACTACTATAGTGAAGACCTTTTGGATTTCAGGGCTTACCTCTAGCCATGTGTTGATGTATACTTTATTACATTTTTACTCCTGTTAAACTATTTTGTTCAGTTTTGGAATGCTATCAAGTGTTCATTGAAAAAAAAAAAAATTCATTCACCCGCTGTAACAAATCTGTTTAGTAACCCCCCTCCCCAAAATAAAATATACTTCCTCGGGTTGCAGGCATTATCTGATGTAAGATGACTAGGCGACCTGTCAAAAGCCAACTGGTGACCTTAGAAACTCGCTGCAAGATCGTGTGGCTGTGGCTGGAAGGGATTGGGGCGATGGATATAGCTATTCAGGCTGGCACTAGCCTCTCCACTGTCTACCGTTGGATCCATCGCTGGCAGAAAAGAAGATCCCTGGCCTCTCGATCTACAAGGGAAACCTGGTACTTCGCCAGGCCTCTGAATGATAATGGAACGAAACATTTGGTTAATAGTGCAAGGGGATTTTTTTCAAATGGTAAAACGGGATACATATCTAACAATAAAGTGAGAACTGTAACTGATAATACTACAGGACAATTGACTAATTCTGCAACTGTGGTAGACCAATACATCCACCCTCAACAAAGACTTACACGATTTCCATCTCCTTTTCCGTGTTACACGTTGAGAAACTGTAATGTCTCCCATAGCACCCATTCCCCAATCAGGAATGCAGGATATGAAAGCGTCACGCACCATACAGTTCCAAGATATATTTCCTCATTTAGACAACATTGGCGTTCATTATGTTCATATTTATCATGAAAAGAACATTGACCAGTTCAGTAACGATGTCTATTGCAGCTTTACTACTATGAGTACTTTCTTTAACAAGGAATGAACCTCATGTAATCAAGAGATGAATGAAGATAATTACCACCTAAAAGTTTCTTTTAAATGTATGGGAGTCGTTTGGAGAGAGCAAAAATACACTTAATATCTCACACTAGAGTAGATAACATTTAAGTCCTCGATGCATTTATTTTCTTGAAAAGAGATAAATGCTGATTTAAAGTACATATTCGTACACAGCATACACAAAGGTCATTTGTGAATAACCAGTACTTGCGAATGAAAATGTTAAGTCTTCTCAGTCCTGTATATTACCAATAAAATTTATTAAATTAGTTTATGCATAGATATAAATATGCAATTACAGTTATTTTTTCCTACTTTTTAAGTACCGGACACTTTCCTCAATATCAGGACTTCATTTTGACCTGATTATATTTGTGACAGGAAGACTTTTCTACATTTTAAGCCTTATCCATGGATTATATATGTATCAGGACAATTATCAGAAATGGGAGCTAATACCCATACAGTGCCAGACATGTGATGGATATGTTTCTGTTGAGGAGTCATAAGATCCACTGGGGGTAAAGATGTAGTCAGTAATTATGTGTTGTTATAATTAGCCAGAAAACTTGAAAGTGCTTCCTGTAGAGAAACTGAAGCATTATTCTTCATCTGTCAATAATTTGGAAAAAGAGTTTGGTAAAATACAAAATATTTTCACTCGGAACTTTCAGTATTAGATGCATGACAGTGGGGACAACCATCATCCAATCCCTTTCTGTTGTGTTGCTTTCAAGCGACTAACATTGAGGGACAAGTCAAATGGCTTCTTATAGCCCAGGAACCTATTCATTGTGTTAGGCAGTAAGCATTCGGCAAAACGAATATCTGGTGGTTTAATGGGTTAGGACACTCCAAGTGGGTGTGGCTTGTAAGTTCCTATATCCAAAGGATGATCTCGGTTTATTGATCATATAATGGCACTCATGGTGGAGAGACTGACCACTGGTTTTAAATATCCGAACTAAGCAATCTGGTCCCGGACACTTTTATTTATTTATTTTTTTTTGGTGGTGGGGGCGAGGAGGTATAATTGGTCATCCAGTCATGATGGCAATGTGGCATCAAGTGCCCGGAGAAACGACTCGGCAACGTCGCACCTTCTTCATCCCCCCAAAAGAAATTAGGTATTATGATAGGTTAATGTTAGGTTAGGCCTAAGTTGGACAGGTATAGGTTAATTCAACATCCAAACACGGCTTTTCTGGTTATTTATTTATTTTTTGTTTAATTAGCCGAATGATTTCATCCATTCCAGAACAAAGGTGCGACATAGTTGAATAATTTCTCGCTGACCTTGGTTCAACGTTCACGGTATGACTGGATGACTAAGTGTACCCAAAGAAAAAAAAATGCATCCCGGACACCTGTGTTCATGAAGGGAATATAAAGGATTGAAGAATGAATATAGCCTGCTTGTCGTAAAAGGCGACTAAAAGGGTTGGCGGAGGGTTAGTGCCCCTCCCCGGAAAACAGTTAACTAAAAAAAACAAACAATAAGCCTCGGACAAGGACTGACCAAACGTTGACGACCAAGGACCGGACAAATGACATTGCAATTGGAACGTGGAATGTAAGGGGAGCGAATGATGAAGTGAAAGAGAGTGAGATTGTCCAGGTGCTTGACGATGCGAAAGTGGATGAATGTGGAATAACTGAAACAAAATGGAGAGGAGAAAGTGTGAGAGAATGGGAGTATGGATGGGGTATATGTGCAGGAGTAGGTGAGAATGAGAGGGCAAAGGAAGGAGTTTGTATAGTTGTGAGTAAAAGATGGAAGAGGAGCATAAGACAGTATGGATCAGTTGGATCAAGGATTGTGTGGGTAAAGTTGAAAGTTGGAATACAAATGTGGGCGATTGTGTGTGTGTATGCACCAACGCAAGATCGTGCTAGAAGAGTGAGAGAAGAGTTCTGGACAAATGTAGAAGTGTGCATGGAAAAGTTTGGAAGGAATGAGAGAGTGTTTTTGATTGGTGATATGAATGGTAAAGTTGGGAATGTGAAGGTGGATGGAATAGTTGGTGAGTGGGGTGTGCCTGCTGAGATAGATGAGAATGGCAGTGCGTTAGTGGACATTTTTGCTGGGAGGGGGTTGGTGATAGCCAATACCCGCTTCAGGCATAAAATGATCCACAGGTATACATGGCGAGTGATGAGAAGGGTGGGTGGTGAACTGAATGAAAGGAAGGCAATGATTGATTATGTGTGTGTGGATGAAAGGATGCGAAGATGTATATTGGATGCAAGAGTTTATAGAGGTTGGGGGAGTGGACTTTCTGACCACTACTTGGTGGTGGCCAGAATTAAAGTCCAAGTAAGATGGAGGAACAGAAGAAGGGAAAGACGAGAGGAAGGAGTAGTTTCTAGGAGAGTGGAAAGGTTACAAGAGGATGAGAAAAAGGCAGAGTATAAGAGAGAAGTGGAGGAACGATTAGGCAAATATGAATTGGAGCAGATGGGGGACGTGGAAGGTGTGTGTAGAATATTTACAGAAGAAATATGTGCAGCATGTGATGTGGTGTGTGAAAGGAAGAGAAGATGGAGGGGGGTGCAAGGAACAGCGTGATGGACTGAAGAGGTGAAACAGGCTGTGGCACAAAAGAAGAAAGCATACAATGAATGGATGAGGAATAGGGGCGTGGAAGAGGTTGAGAGGCGGAAGAGAGAGTTATATGTGGAAAGAAACAGAGAGGTGAAAAGATTAGTAAGAGAGAGTAAGAAGAAAGTGGATGAGGAATTTGGAAGGAATTTGAGTGTAAAGTGGAGGGACTGTAAGAAAATGTTCTGGAGAGAGGTGAAAAGAGTAAGACAGGGTGGAAGTGAAGTTAGCAGGGGAGTGAAAGATAAAAATGGTAGATTACTAGTGGAGAAGGGAGAAAAAGTGAGCAGATGGAGAGAACACTTTAAGGAATTGTTGAACGTGGAGGATGGAAGTAATGCGAGTATAAGTGGCTGGGGAATGGCTGGGAGAAGGAGGGAGGTGAGAAGACAGGAAGAAATCAGTAGGATAGAAGTTGTGGAAGCAATGAAGAAAGTTAAATCAGGGAAAGCCCCAGGAATTGATGGAGTGTGTGGTGAAATGCTGAAGCATGGGGGAGAGATAGTAGTAGCATGGATGTGGAAGATGTGCAGATTGGCCTGGGAGGAAGGTAGAGTCCCGGAGAATTGGAAGTCAGGTATAATTATTCCCTTGTACAAAGGAAAAGGGGAAAAAGAAGTGTGTGGTAATCATAGGGGCATTTGTCTTCTTAGTATAATACGAAAAGTGTATGGTAGGATACTTATTGACAGAGTTAGAGAAAGAACAGAGGAATTAGTTGGAGAAGAACAGGGAGGCTTTAGGAAGGGAAAAGGTTGTGTAGATCAGATATTCATTCTCAGATCTTTAGTGGAAAAGTTTCTAGAGAAGGGAAAGAAGTTGTATGCGGCTTTCATGGATTTGGAGAAAGCATATGACAGGGTGGATAGACTAGGATTGTGGAAAGTGTTAAGAATATATAGAGTAGATGGGAAGCTGTTGAATGCTGTGAAGAGTATGTACGATGGTGCGAAGGCTGCAGTGCGTGTGGATGGTGAACTAAGTGAATTTTTCTCTTTGAAAGTTGGGTTGAAACAGGGATGTGTCATGTCTCCATGGTTGTTCAATCTGTACATGGATGGGGTAATAAAAGAGGTACAAGGTAGGGTAGTGGATGTTGGAGTGGCTCTGGTGAGAGAGGATAGTGTTTGGAAACTCCCTGTGCTGTTGTTTGCAGATGATACTGTGTTGTTGAGTGAAGACGAAGGGGAGCTGCAAGGCTTGGTGGATGAGTTTGGGAGAGTGTGTAAGAAACGGAATCTAAAGGTGAATGTAGGGAAGAGTAAAGTGATGGTCTTTGAGAGAGGTGAAGTCAGTGAATGTACAGCGAGGTTGGATGGTGAGGAATTGGAAAATGTGAGTATGTTTAAGTACTTGGGTAGTGTGATGAGTAAGGATGGAGGTTTGGAGGGTGAAGTGCTTGAAAGGGTACAGCAGGGAAGAAAGGTTGCTGGTTCTTTGAAAGCAGTGATAAGAAACAGGGAAGTGAGCATGGAAGTGAAAAAGTTACTACATGACAGTATTGTGATACCAACTCTAACGTATGGAAGTGAAGGTTGGACGTTGTTGGAAGGACACAAGTCAAGAGTGAGAGCAGTGGAAATGAGTTATTTAAGAGGAGCCTGTGGAGTCACATGGAGAGACAGGCTGACGAATGAGGGTATAAAGGAGCGTTGTGGTGTTGATGTGGATGTGATAGGAAGCGTTATGAGGAACATACTGAGGTGGTTTGGCCATGTGGAGAGGATGGAGGGTGAAAGACTGACGAAGAGAGTGTATGTGAGTGAGGTGGAGGGGGAAAGAGGGAGGGGGAGGCCGAGGATGAGATGGAGGGATGGGGTGGAGAGGTATATGAGAGAAGGGGGTGTGAGTTGGGAGCAGGGGAGTGACATGGCGGGGGACAGGGCGACTTGGAGGCGATTTGTTTGTGGCCACCCCAAACGGGACTGAGGCGTCTGGCAATAGATAGATAGATAGATGTTTTCGTTCATTTCATTTGTGATTTATAAGCAGATCCTCTCTTGGCCTCCTATACAGAAACATCAATAATTATTATCAATGAATACTTTAACTGCATAATACACGTTTTCCCTACATGACAGCAAGTAGGATGGCGGAGGGTTAGTGCCCCTGCCCGTATAACAACTAACTAAAAACATGAACAAGAAGCCTCGGACCAGGACTGACCAAAAGATGATGACTAAGGACCGAATAAAGGACATGATACCGATGGCGACGTGGAATGAAAGGGGTGCATGTGATGAGATGAAAGAGAGAGAGAGATTGTCCAGGTGCTTCAGGGTGCAAAAGTGGATGTATGTGGATTAACTGAAACTAAATGGCGATGTGAGAGTGTGAGAGACTGGGAGTATGGATGGGGTATATGTGCAGGAGTAGGTGAGAATGAGAGGGCAAAAGAAGGAGTGTGTATTGTTGTGGGTAGCAGATTAAAGGAGAATATAAGAGAGAATGGATCAGTTGGCTCAAGGATTGTGTGGGTAAGACTGAAAGTTGGACTACAAATGTGGGCGATTGTGTGCGTGTGTGCGCTAACACAAGATCATGCAGGCAGAGTGAGAGAAGAGTTCTGAACATATGTGGAAGTGTGCTTGGAAAAGTTTGAGAGGAATAAGAGAGTGTTTTTGATTGGTGATATGAATGGTAAAGTAGAGAATGTGAAGGTAGATGGAGTAGTTGGTGAGTGGGGTGTGCCTGCTGAGATAGATGAGAATGCCAGTGCATAAGTGGATATTTGTGCCAGGAGGGGGTTGGTGATAGCCAATACCCTCTTCAGGCAGAAAATGATCCACAGGTATGCATGGCAAATGATGAGAAGAGTGGATGGTGAACTGAATGAAAGCAAGGCAATGATTGATTATGTGTGTGTGTGGACGAAAGGACGTGAAGATGTGTAATGGATGCAAGAGCATGTAGAGGTTGGGGAAGAGGACTTTCTGACCACCACTTGGTAAGTAAAATGGAAAAATAGTAGAAGGGAAGGACAGGAGGAAGGAGTAGATGCAAGGAGAGTGGAAAGGTTACAAGAGGATGAGAAAAAGGCAGAATATAAGAGAGAAGTGGAGGAACGATTGGGTAAATATAAATTGGAGCAGATGGGGGACGTGGAAGGTGTGTGCAAGATATTCACAGAAGAAATATGAGCAGCATGTGAGGTGGTGAGTGGGGTGAAGAGAAGACGAATGGGGGTGCAAGGAACAGCATGGTGGTATGCAGAGGTGAGACAGGATGTGGCACAAAAGAAAAAATACATATAATGAATGGATGAGTAAGAAGGGTTTGGAAGAAGTTGAGAGATGGAAGAGAGAGTTATGTGTAGATAGGAAGAGGGAGGTGAAAATATTAGTAAGAGAAAGAAAAGAGTGGATGAGGAATTTGGAAGGAATTTGAGTGCCAGGTGCAGAGAATGTAAGAAAATGTTCTGGAAAGAGGTAAATAGAGTCAGACAGGTTGGCAATGAAGTTAGCAGGGGAATGAAAGATAAAAATGGTAGATTACTAGTTGAGAAGGGAGAAAAGTGAGCAGGTGGAGAGAACACTTTAAGGAATTGTTGAGCACAAAGAATGAAAGTAATGCAAATATAAATGGTTGGGGAATGGCTGGGAGAAGGAGGGAGATGAGAAGACAGGAAGGAATCAGTAGGATGGAAGTTATGGAAGCAATGAAGACAGACAAAATGGGGAAAACCTCAGGAATGGATCGAGTGTGTGGTGAATTGCATGGGGGAGAGATAGTAGCTGAATGGATGTGGAAGATGTGCAGATTGGCCTGGGAGGAAGGTAGAGTCCTGGAGGATTGGAAGTCCGGTATAATTATTCCCTTGTACAAAGGGAAAGGGGAAAAAGAAGTGCATGGTAATCATAGGGGCATTTGTCTTCTTAGTGTAATAGGAAAAGTATACAGTAGGATACTTATTGACAGAGTTAGGGAAATAACCGAGGGATTAGTTGGAGAAGAACAGGGAGACTTTAGGAAGGGAAGAGGTTGTGTAGATCAGATATTCATTCTTTGATGTTTAGTGGAAAAGTTTCTAGAGTAGGGAAGGAAGTTGTATGCGCCCTTCATGGATTTGGAGAAAGTATATGACAGGATGGATAGAGAAGGATTGTGGAAAGTATTAAGAATATATAGAGTAGATGTGAAGTTGTTGAAGACCGTGAAGAGTATGTATGAGAATGCTAAGGCTACAATGCGTGTGGATAGTGAACTTAGTATTTCTATTTGAAGGTTGGGTTGAAACAAGGATGTGTTATGTCTCCATGGTTGTTCAGTCTGTATGTGGATGGTGTTATAAAAGAGATACAAGGTAGTGCAGTGGATGTTAGAGTGGCCCTAATGAGAGAGGGAAGTGTTTGCAAACTCCCTGTACTGTTGTTTCAGATGATACTGTGTTGTTAAGTGAAGATGAAGAGGAGCTGCAAGACTTGGTGGATTAGTTTGGGAGAGTGTGTAAGAAACAGAACCTAAAGGTGAATGTAGGGAAGAGTAAAGTTATGGTCTTCGAGAGAAGTGAAGTCAATATTATACAGTGAGGTTGGATGATGAGGAAATGGAAAATGTGAGTACGTTTAACTACTTGGGTAGTGTGATGAGTAAGGATGGAAGTTTGGAAGATGAAGTGCTTGAAAGGGTACAACAAGGAAGAAAGGTTGCTTGTTCCTTGAAGGCAGTGATAAGAGACAGGGAAGTGAGCATGGAAGTGAAAAAGTTATTACATGACAGTATTGTGATACCAGCTCTAACGTATGGAAGAGAAGCTCGGAAGTTGTTGGAGGGCCACAAGTCAAGAGTGAGTGCAGTGGAAATGAGTTATTTGAAAGGAGCCTGTGGAGTCACATGGAGAGGCAGACTAACAAATAAGGATGTGAAGGAGTGTTGTGGTGTGAATGTGGATATGATAGGAAGCGTTATGAGAAACACATTGAGGTAGTTTGGCCATGTGGAGAGGATGGAGTGTTAGAGACTGATGAGGAGAGTGTATGTGAGTAAGTTGGAGGGGGAGAGAGGGAGGGGAAGGCCAAGGATGAGTTGAACGGATAGATTGAAGAGGTATATGAGAGAGGAAGGTGTGAATTGGGAGCAGGGCAATGAAATGGCGGGGGACAGGGTGACGTGGAGGCGATTTGTTTGTGGCCACCCGGTATGGGATTAAGGCGTCTGGCAAGAGATAGATAGACAGATACACTGTTCAGTACTGATATAGATCAGGTGGTAAGGAAAACAAAGTGCTCTCACTTTTTCTCATTAAATTCTTTTGTTGGCTATAGTATCAGTACTGTCTTAGCGTGTAATGACTTTAAGGCTTTGCCAGACAACAGTCTGGTCCATCATATATCACTTATTATTATTAAATAATTCATAAATACAGACAATGCAGAGTGTACTATAGACCATATGTTTCAAACTATTCATCATTTTACGAATATGAAAATCATGAACGAGAAATAATCACATAAAAGTTGTAAACTTAGAAATACATAGGCTAGTCCAATGTAAGTTGAATTATTTTATTACAGAAGATATCACACCCAATGTTTTATTTTGTTTCATGCATATTTAAACCAGTGTCCCTTATCGTGTTCTTCCATTACGGAAAAATAAGACCAGTTTTTAAATAGTACTTATAGGTTTCAGAACAGAATACTACTCCTCTACCAGGAATGTGTGATAGTCCTATTTATGAGAAGATGCTTTTAATATGATGCATGATAAAGCTCTATAACAGATTTATAGTGTTCCTACTATGTACAATATACAGTTATACACCAATAGCCACATCACAGCCATAACTAACACAACTCGCCATCGAATCACTTTGCAGGGGCGACACTGGCAAGACATCGTAAGTGATTATGAACATTTGCAACTCCCATCATCAATTGTAATATACTTCAAATCTAGGAAAGCATCTTCAAAGGTGATTTACATTACTGGTAGTGGTGGTCTAGTGGACCCACCATAATTAAATTGGTCATGAAACATCCTTTATTATCAACTGACATTTTTCACACACTTTATCATACAAAAATAACCCTTTTCAGGGGTATTCCACCATCCATTTATTGTAATAAAGCATATTCGTACATTTCAATATTTATTTAAAAGAACAGTGGAAAGACACACAATGTAAGTGTTCGTAACTTGTGCCACCAAAGACAGAGAACAGTATCGTCTTTCATAAAAATAATTAAATGGTTTACAGGTAAAGGGTAGCACAACACAATGTTACAGTAGCAAACTCAGATAGTGTGCATACAGTGCATGAAAGAAATTACCAAAAATATTAAAATGGAACTGTGATCACAGCATTTGATATAATGTCTGATAACACTGTATTATGGCACTCATAATATAAAAGTACCAGTTTTAAAAGTAAAACACACTGATGGGTACTACACTAAGGCAATTGAATTGTTTCAGTTTAATACACATTCCAGACCCATATGGTATGAGTGTACACCACATACAGGCTTCAGACAAGTATAACACACATTTTTTGGTTTGTTGTATTCCTGTTTTGTGCACTTCACATGCCTCTTCTTAATGTCAGGGTCTATATAAAGGCTGGTATAGTTGCACATGACAGGTAACAGTTCGCCCATGTGACATACTTACTTTGCTGGAATGACAGCAAAGCTCTTCAGCCAGAAGGGGCCCTTCCTCAATGTAGTTCTGGGGAGCAATGAAGGTACTTGGGGTAGCAGGATTGGACTGACAAAAATTCCAATAAATATAAGAAAATCACTTGGGGGGTGGGGGTATCACCTGAGCTCATGGTTACCTATCCTGGTGAGGGAGGTCACCTTGACGTTATGGCTTGGCTTGAAACGTGGCTGGCAGTGCCACCTACTTTGGAGGCATGCCTACCTTTGTAGGGTTCGGCATTTGTCGGCCTTGTGGACCAAGCACCCCCTACATCACTGGTGGAGGAAGTCTGCTGGTGATGCAGGATTGCCAGATTTTTTTGATCGAGTTATCGTACTGATGTTTCAAAATTATCGTTTTTCCACCCAAATTATCGTACAAATATATGTGATGCCTGTGAAAATTATTGTATATTTTTACTGCTATTACTTCACTATGCTCTACGGTAATATGATAAAATAAATGATAGAGTTTTTACCAACACAACATGTCCTCAATGATGTTTGAAATTTATATAAACAGCATTAGTCTCATGTAATAAAAAAGAAAAGAAATGGAAATTCATAAAAATTCCAATTTATGTAATGGCAAATGTAAACACTGTATACAGCAGGTATCATTTAAAGGAGGTTTATATAACTATATTCAGTTTAGAAAAGTTGAATAAGTTCATCAAAGTTTAGTAAATAAAATATACAGTTCCTCTACACTATTTACAAATCACAGATTACAGAAGATACTTTTAGGTAATTCTTTCTTGGTATCAAAATAAATATTTCGTGTATACTGTATACAATTACAAAAAATCTTTAACAATTCCTTTCTCTGTATCAAAATAAATGCCTCCTGAACTGCATTATATACAAATAATTAATTACCGGAAACTTTAACGGGAATATTTTTATTGGCATTATATAAGTCTCTCTTTGATACTTCACGGAAAAACTCAAGAAACGGTCAACCGTCAATGTGACTCGAAATGTGCATGTACGTTTCGTACCGTACAAGTACAACAAGCCTAGCTATCTCATAGACATAGTTACCTTACGTGCACTAAGGAAAATTACGATTTCTCATTTTACAGATAACATACTATCTATGGAAAAGATTTACTCTTGATGAAAAGGCTTTTTAATTATAATTCTTTAAAATTAAAACTCTTATGCCATAAAACACAATTATCGTACAGAACGTACGATAATAAGAAAAGGTATTGTACATCGTACCAGAGGCAGTTTAATCGTACATGTATGATAATTATTGTACGAATGGCAACCCTGTGGTGATGTTAATCCCCGCCCACTTGCTATCTAGGGCGGGACTGTTGCCTCTCGACGTGTTTGCTGTGTGTGGCATCCCGTAATGCTGGGAGACAGGAGTCCTGGGGGTTCAGTGATGCACGTTGCACCCTGCAGCTAGCAATACATTTATTTGATCCCTTATTCTGGGTAGATGGGCAGCCTGGTTGGGCCTGACCAGGTCAATCAGCTGGTCATGCATTCGCTAGGCTCAAGTGGGCACTGGGGGCCTGGTGGCTCCTATCGTCCTGGAGTCACCATTGCCCAGGTCCCCTGGTGCTTATCCACCTATACTCTCCTGCTACCTCTGGGGTCACCAGTGGTGATGTCCCTGGCTTACGACCTCCCCTTGTTGGGCTCCATGGTGGGTGGAGGAGTGGGGGAATAAAGGCTTTTCCTTGTACTGGAAGAAATTAATAATGAATTGTCTGGCCTACTGATGCTATGACCCTCTGGCATGTGTCAGGATTCTGTGAACTCTCCATCTCTTGGAGCCTTATGAGGCGGCCAGTGGACGTTGACCTCCATCTAAGGGGTCCCGTCCCCATCCCACGAAAATTGTCCAGTCTCTGTTTGACCCAATTACACAGAAAAAGTTATTTGTCAAGTTTTTGGTCGTGTGCTTCAAGGAAGGGGTGGATTTGAGGAAGTATGATGTGTTTGACATGCATAGAGTGTTGATATGAGTTTGTGGTAAGTCCCGTAGGGTTGTTCCTCAGGCTGGTGGTAGCTTGCTGGTTGACGTGCCTGATGCAGATACAAGGACATGTATGTTATCCCAGACCTTTTGGGGGGATCAGCCTGTATCCTATTCTCATGCTTCATTAAATTCATCTAGAGGTGTCGTTTATGCCAGAGATTTGATGATGTATGATAAGGCACGATTAACAAGAAAGCTTGCTGCTGAACATGTTGTAAGAGTGGAGAGAATTAAAGAGATGGGTGGTGGCCTAGTTCCCACGCCGACACTGATCATTACATTTGACCCTCTCCATTTTCGTGAGATTTTGCCTGCTTGTTAGTATCGTTTTCGAGTTAAAAAGTAAATTCCTGTGCTAAGGAGATGTTTTCACTGCCAACGTTATGGTCACACTGGTCGGTCCTGCCAGCGTTTAGCCCTTGGCCTGCCTCCAGTGTGTGTTTCATGCAGGATGAACGTTCATGAAGCGAATGATTGCATTGGTCCTAAGTCTTGTGTTAACTGTGGTGGTAGCCATGCAGCAGCATCTAAGTTAAGTGATTAGTTCAGATTTGAGAAGGATGTTTTGTCCCTACATGCCAAGGAGAGGCTGAATTTTCCTGAGGTTAAGGATTGTGTACAATCTATGTTTGTTCGCCAAGGTGTTACATTTGCTGCCGCAGTCTCCAGCTTAAGTTGAAGCATCTCCTTCAGGGATATGACTTCGAAGTCGCATTCAGCAGTACGTGCCTCTGCACTTGACAATGGTTCCGTCCTTGAGCCATCCTCTTCGGCTGTAGTTCCAGTTCAACCTGCTTGTGGTGAATTTCAAGAGTGTTCCAAACCCTCAGATATAGTGTCTTCTCCAGTCTTTACATGTGGTGCATCTCACGAGACTTGCCAGCCCCAAATGCAGAATCTTCTCAGGTCCCTGTTTGTGCTCACTCTCGAGTGTCTTGCCAACCTTTGACTCCAGAGTCTTCCCTAGTCCCAGTCTCTATTTCTACCCATGATACAAAGGTGCGACCTGCGGTTGCTATGTCTAGCCATCTCCGTAGATCACATAGTCCTCAGGCTTCTAAGCCTACATCCGCTACGTAGCATGGTTGTTCTGGTGCATCAAAACATAGTATGGGATTATCAGAGTCAATTTTGGCAGAGGATCCCCCAAGCAAACTCTCAGCCAAGGACACCAGTCAGAGGCAGCCTGACACTGCTACTTCTGGCGCTTGTTTTCCTGTGGACGTGCTTGTGGTGGCTGGTGGGAAGGTTGGTGCATCCTCTGCCACTACCTCTAACAATGCTACAACACAAATCTTGTTTCTCCGGCTCTTACAGCCAACACAGTAACCGATGATAAGCAAATCCGTCTTTTAAAACACCCTGTACAGCCTACATCCCACATTTCTCATCAGGGTGGATCCAGTGTTCCTTTTCCTAAAATTTTATGGAAACCAACCATGCCTGGTCCAATTATTGTTGCTTTATACTGGAACTATCACGGTGTTAGAGCTAACTGGGAGGAACTTCAGTTGCTTCTATCTAAGTTCCACCCTTTCTGCGCTTGCCTTCAAGAGACTATGGTCGGAGATTGGCCTCTTTCTGCTCCCAAAGGCTATACAGCTTTCCAGTCCCCCTACTTTAATGGGCTGTACTAATCAAGGTGGTTGTCCTATTCTGTGCTGGACAGATGTTCCATTCACTTCCTTTTTTGTAGATCCCCTCCTCAGGTTGTGGCTATTCAATTACATTTAGAGAGAAAATATACATTTTGTTGCATTTATTTACCTCCATCTGCGCCTGTCTCATGTGCCATCCTTGACTACCTTATCAATAAACTTCTTTGATCCTTGACCAATTGTTCTTCTCGGTGATCTTAATGGGTGTCATGTTTTGTAAAGTGATACAACTTCTAACCACCGAGGTGATCTTCTGGCATCTTCGATTGAGGATTTGGATTTGGTTCTGATTACAGGCAACCCTACTCATTTTCATGTACATCCTGGTTCTCATACAGTTATTGATCTTACATTGGCTTCTCCAGATTGCTTGTTGGATATTTCGTGTGTGACTCTGTGTGACTTGTGTGGTTGTGACCATTACCCTATTGTGGTCAAAACGTTCAGTTCAGTGCCTGTGGAATGCATTCCTCGATGGTGTTTAGATAAGGCTGACAGGGCAGAGATTGAGGAACACTGCAGGCCTTAATTCGGTGTTTGTGAGTGAGAGAATGTGGATGATGCAGAACAGTACTTCCAGTCTACTGTATTCCAGGCCAGGATTTCTTCTGTCCCGTGAACGTCTGGCAGGTTCTGCAGAAGACCTGTGCCTTGGTGGAGTGAGGAGTGTGCCCTGGCTCGAAGTGCCTGTAAAGCAGCTGGCAGAAGATATAGGAAGAATAGCTGCAAGACAGCTCAAGTTCGCTATTGGTGGGTTCTGAAGAACTTCCCTCACAACTCTCGGGGGTCATTATGTTTCGACTGTTTTCTCATCTACTCGTTTACCATTAGTATGGAAGAAGGTGAGGAAAATAATGGGTAAACATTCGCCTGCTCCTTCCCTGGTGCTGACTGTTCACAGTGCTTCTGTATCTAACACTTTGGACGTGGCAAATGCTATGGCGGAATACTTTTACAATGTCTCCCATAAGGATCCTTCTCAGATGTTCAGTTTTTAACCCTATATAGGAAGACCTGTGCCATACGGATACATGGCCAGGATGTGTTTAAGTTTCGCAGTTAACAGTGTCCAGAATAATGGGTAATGGGCAACTTTTTTCTTACACCAAGCAGTCCTGAGCCAGCCTATGCTGTTTTTGCCCGCAGGCTCAGGTTCCCGCCGTTGTCGACTCTCTGGTGAGTACCTGTATATCCAGTTGGCAAATGTCTTCCTGTAGCATATAATTTTTGTAAAAACAAAAAGAGAGAGAGATTAGGGCTATTCTGGTCAAGGTCGAAGACCTGAATGCACATTTTGAGTCTTTTAGGCATAATATGGCTATGTACATGTGTGTAACATGTCCCACTATATGCAGTATAAAGTAGTGTATATGTTTTTTTTGTTTTTTTTAGTGTATTTGTGTAGGTAATGGAGGCAATACGAATTAGGTAGCTGTCCCACACAGAGCTGGCAGAATATTCTGAAGCTGGAGTATTTCAAGAGGACTGCTGACATCACATTAGAACCACTTGAGTGACAGAGAAACCCTTGATTGTTATTGTGGGTGATGGGAAATTGACCTAGTGTAGCAGTGACCCCATAATGGGGTGGTTTTAGGGGTCAATGGAGGCTGGAATAATTGGTAATTGGGAAATGTTGACGAATGAAGAAGTGAAGGAACGTTGTGGGGTAGATGTGGATGTGGTTGAAAAGATTAGGAGAAATACACTGAGGTGGTTTGGACATGTGGAGAGAATGGAGAATGAAAGACTGACTAAGAGGGTGTATGTAGGTGAGGTGGAGGGAGGGAGAGGGAGGGGTAGACCGAGGATGAGGTGGAGGGATGGAGTTGAGAGGTATATGAGGGAGGGGGGGGTGAGTTGGGGGAAGGGGAGTCAAATGGTGGGTGACAGAGTGACTTGGAGGCGTTTTGTCTGTGGCCACCCTTTGCGGGATTAGGGCGTCGGGCTATAGATAGATAGATAGATAGATTATTTACAGGTGTGTAGTCATGGGTCCCAAACGAACAGATACCTGTCAGACGAAGAGCTGGCAGAGTATCTGAAGTCGGAGGAGTTCAACAGGACTGTTGTCACCACACTGGAACCCCAGAGTGACACAAAAAACCCGTGCTGTTAGTTAGTGTGGGTGATGTGACACTGACTGAGTGTACCAGTGACCCTAGTGGTGGTTTGATGGCCGTCATTACACCACACTAGGACCCCCAACAGAAGTCTGACACATTGATTGAGTGCTTTGAAGGTTGCAGTGTATATATTTATTACCTGTTTCCATTTATGCCAGGCACCCAGTTTTCTGTGGAACACAGGGTTGGCAGGCCGACTGTGTGATATTTAGGTATTAGATTTATAGGTTTTGGTAGTTTTTTTTTTTTTTTTTTGGCTCAGTTCCACGTATGTGCATCTCAGGAAGAGAATAAGTCAGTACTACTCTTTTACTTCACTATTTTTTTTTTAAATAACTTATAAATAATTTTATTACAGCTCAGTTTTATTAATTCCTAGACATCTGGTTTCCACAGGAGTTATATTTGTATTTCAGCTCTTAGTTTTGGATAAAACATTTTTGTATATTTATATATATTTTTTTTAATATTTTCCTTCAGTGTATCCAATTGGCACAGGTCTTCCTATCCCGAGGTCAGAAAGGACGTCTTCCTATCTAGGATTAACGGCAGCAATAGGAGAGGCTCAGTCTTAACTTTCATTCTAGGGGTGAAGAAACCTATAACACATGTATTATTCTCCGTGAATTACGAGCTGCTCTCCGAAAGTGTCGTGATTCTGTTCCTGGTCTAGATGACATACCTTATCCCATGATTCGCCACTTACCTGATGAATCTCTTCTGTTTTTGTTAGACCTTTACAACTGCACTTGAGATGAAGGTATTCTGCCCACTACTTGGAAAGTGGGTACAGTCCTCCCATTCCCTAAGCCTGGTATGGACCATTCTCATGTTTCTAATTGCCATCCTATTTGTTTATCATCTTGTGTGTGTAAACTGTTTGAGAAGATGGTTAGTGTGAGGCTGGCTTGGTTTTTAGAGAAGAAAGTGTTCTTCTCTCCTTCCCAGACTGGGTTTCACAATATCAGGTGTACATCTGACAACTTCCTCAGACTTAAATTAGCAATCTGTAAGGCTTCTGCCTTGAAGAAACATCTTGTTACTGTCTTCTTTGACTCTGAGAAGGCGCATGATACGACGTGGCGGCATGGCATCATTAGTATGCATCACAGCTCTGGGTTGCGTGGCCATGTGCCGGTGTTGCTCCAGGACTTCTTGTTGAACAGCAGGTTTCAGGTCTGAGAGGGCTCCTCACTCCCTGCCCCTCGGGTTCAGGAGGAGGGTGTTCCACAAGGTAGTGTATTAAGCGTCCTTATGTCTGCAGTTGCCATTAATGGCATAATAGACTCATTGCCTGAGGGAGTATACTCCTCCCTTTGTGTGGATGACTTGGCAATCAGGTTTGCTGGATCCCGCAAGTCGGTGGTTGAGAGACGAATGCAGATGGCATTGGACATGGTCGCCAACTGGGTAGACTGAAGAGGTTTTCGTTTTTCTTTGAGTGAAACGGTGGCTATGCACTTTTGTAGAATTAGGAGACTTCACCCAGACCCCAACTTATTTCTCAGTGGGTGCTGACTCCAATGTGTGGAGAAAACCAAGTTCCTTGGTCTAAAGTATGACTGCCAGCTGACTTGGGTCCCACACTTGCAACATCTGAAGGTGTCTTGTATGTGGTCTATGAATTTGTTAACGGTTTTGTCCCGTACCCAGTGGGGTGCTGATCGTAACACTCTCTTATACCTATATCAGGCGTTAGTGGGATCTAAACTCGCCTATGGTTGTGAGGTTTACTCCTCTGCTGCTGTGCCTGGATTTAAGTTTCTTGATCCTGTACATCATGCTGGTTTGCGACTTGCTACAGGGAAGTTTAGGTCCTCCCCAATCACTAGATTATTGGTGGAGGCTAGACTGCCTCCCCTAGATTTGCAATGCAGTTCCTTCCTCATTCGTTGCTGGAACCGCTTGAGACACATGCCAGACCCGTTCACAACAGTTTGTGTATCTAAGTACTCATTTATTAATTATTATGATTTGCTTCTTTGTGCTCCATGCCCTTTTGAGTACAGGGTTAGGCAGATTATGGGGGACTTTAGTCTTTCCATATGGCCTGTCTACCCTGTCCAGGTTCCGAGGATTGCTCCGTGGTTGCTCCCAGAGCTGTGTTTCTGCAGGGTTTTTATGGGCTCCAAGTGTTCTGTCCCTTCTCAAGCCCTTCGTCAGTTGTTTTTGGAACATATGTCTCTCCACAGTGCCACTGTTCCTATTTATGTGGATTGTTCGAAGTCAGATGCTGGCGCTGGGTTTGGTGTGGTATTTCCAAGTTTGTATGAGGCAGAAGTCTTCCTGTTGATGCACCTATTTTTACTGCAGAATTATCTGCTATCCTTTTAACTCTAAAATTTATTTTAATTCATCAAGACAGTTTTTAGTGACTCTCACAGTGCCCTTTTGGCCCTTGAGGGTTCTAACCCTACTCACCCACTGGTCCTTCCTCGAGTGGCTTTGCCAGATTAAGCAGCGGGGTACACTAGTTGGGTTTTGTTGGGTCCTTGCTCATGTTGGTGTAACTGGTAACGAGAGGCCCGATGCACTGACCAAAGCTACTTCTTCTCCTTGAGCCCCTGCTAAGTACCCACTTCCTGCCCCAGATTTGACTTCTTCTTTCAAGTTGGTAGTTCAGGCATATTGGCAGACAAGGTGAGATGCTGTTTGTGGCAATAAACTAAAGGAGGTTACCAAAAGGGTGGTTATCAATAGGGTGCTCCCCTCCATGCCTAGACGGCTGGAAATTGCTGTGACCAGACTGCACATTGGGCACTCCCAGTTAACTCATGGGATGTGTAGTGGGAACCACACATATTGTGAAGACTGCCTGGTCCCCCTTACTACCTGGCACTTGCTGGTCGAGTGTACGGGTCTGGGGGACCTGTGTCGGAGGTTCCTCCATAGCCATTGGGAGGAGGATGGTGCCTACTGTCTGTCCTCCGTGCTTGGGGGAGCCTCTTTCAATTCATTTGTAGTTTTAAATTTCTTGAGGGAGGCGGGCCTACTACACCTCTTACTGTATAGTCCAGTGACATTTTTGTCAGATTTTATTGTTTTTATGTTATTACCGTGTCCTGCGATACTGTTGTGTGTTTATAATTATGTATGTATTTGTATGCACATGTATAAATATGTATTACTGTATTTTCGGCACTATATGATTTTCAGCGCCATGCAATTTTTAATAATTCAATTCTGTTCAATTCACGGTTATCTACCTTATGTGGCGACATAACAAATAATATTTGTGTTGTCTTTAAAATAGTGGGTAATCCTGTTTAACCCCTTAACCGCGGGGCGTCACTTTCGTGACGCTTGGCTACAATGGATCATACCGCGGGGCATCACTTTTGTGATTCTGTGTTATTTTGAATTATCCCGGGCTCTCAAGTGGTGGCTTGTATCATATATCAGTACTGCCAATGTCCAACACTAGTCAGCACTCCAAATCTCATCTGTACTCCCATCCATTGTTGACATTTTAGCTATTTTACCCCCTTCCTGACTCCCCTCCCTACCTGCCCTCCATTACCCTCTCCTCTCACCTCCCATGCCGCGCTGTGCTACGGAAATTTCCCCCTTCTCTTTCCACAGATTTCATCCATTGAAATAAGCCCTATGCCCTATATTATTACCCAGTAATATATACCAAAAAAAAAAAGGTAAGTGATAGTGTTATACTCCAGAAATTGCCTAATTATCACCTGACAACACCTCACGTGCATTCATTCACTACATTACCACGGTAATTTCCCCTTTGATTTATGCCTTGTAATCGATGTCTGTAATAAAAATATATATCAGAAAGGAAGGGAGAATCCTAATTGACATTTACATTCACCTGGAACTACCTATTTCTTTATTTATTGCCGAGATTTTCTACCTATAAAAAATTAGCATGTAAGTTAGCAGCAGTAAGCCTAAAGTGTCATTGTCAACCCTTCCCTTCTCAGATAATTTACCCCCTTCGTGACTCCCCTCCCTACCTGCCCTCCATTACCCTCTCCTCTCACCTCCCACGCCGCTCTGCGCTATGGAAATTTCCCCCTTCTTTTTCCACAGATTTCATCCATTGAAATAAGCCCTATGCCCAATATTTTTACCCAATAATATATACCAACAAAAAAACGGGTAAGTGATAGTGTTATACTCCAGAAATTGCCTAATTATCACCTGACAAAACCTCACGTGCATTCATTCGCTACATTACCACGATAATTTCCCCTTTGATTTATGCCTTGTAATCGATGTCTGTAATAAAAATATATATCAGAAAGGAAGGGAGAATCCTAATTGACATTTACATTCACCTGGAACTACCTATTTCTTTATTTATTGCCGAGATTTTCTACCTATAAAAAATTAGCCTGTAAGTTAGCAGCAGTCAGCCTAAAGTGTCATTGTCAACCCTTACCTTCTCAGATAAGCCGCGGCATTTAGTTCCTTGTCCTCCACTGCAGAGACAACATGTCGCACTCGCGCCCCGCCATTCCTGCCGCTTCTGCGCCCATTGCAAAGGGCCCCGTGACCTCTACCCCCAAGAAAAGTGTTGAGGCAAGCAGGAAAGGCCTCAGTGACTCTGCAGTGGCACGAGAACTTGCTGAATTGTCGATGATAATAATGGACAGCGATTTTGACGATTCCGGTGAATCGTGTGATGAGCCGGGTGAAGTTATCGCGCCAGAAACAGCGACAACAAGTGCTCCTACCAGTGAATCTGTGTCTAGCTCCAAGGGAAAGGAGCCTTTAGTGCAGGAAGGAAAAGAATTTGGGAAGGGAGTGAAAAGGCGGCGTGTTAGCCCCAGAACAATGCCCCCACGTGACCCAGCCCGCCATGAGTCACGAGAGCATTCACCTCCCCGTTCCCCAAGCCCCACTTTACTCATCTCGTCATCATCGTCGGCTGAGTTATCTCCAGAGTCTTCGTCGTCAGAGTCACCAGCAGCATCAAAAGTGAAGGCCGGCCGTAGAGGTAGAGGTAGATCTAAGAGAGTGAGAAGTAGTGTAGCTAGTAGGGTAAGGGCTGCTAGTGCTGTACGGCAACCTAGGGTCAGTGCGAGTGACCTTGACCGAGATAAGCCTCCCTCTCAGCCAACCTCCACCACCACCACCACCACCATCCCTCCACCGCCACGCCAGGGAATCCTGGACGCCTTCGCTTGGACGGAAGGGTCAGATTTTGTCCCCGAAAACCTGGTTTTCGATGAGAGCTCGTCAGGAGTTCAGCCTGCCTTCACTATGGACGAAAATGCTGAGTGTGTCGACTACCTTTTGGCCTTCCTAGATGACGAAGTCATGCAGCACATATGTGATGAGACCAACAGGTTCGAATCACAACGTGCTGCTAGTGGTACAGGTGCAGCCAAGATGCAACAGTGGACAATGCTGGGAGTGCAGGAGCTGTATGTGTTCTTTGCCCTCATGCTTCTTATGCCACACTCCAAGAAGCATGAGTTGGAAGAATACTGGTCCATGGACCCCTTACTACCCTCACCGACCTTCAACAAGTACATGGCCAGAGATCGCTTCCGGAACATCATGGGAAACCTGCACTTTCCCGATAATGATGTACCTTTCCAAACCGACCCACTCTGGAAGATCCGGGAGATTCTGAACAGAATGAAGGATAAGTTCATGTCATTCTTCCACCCATTTCAGAAGGTTGTCATTGATGAGTCCTTGGTTCTGTTCAGAGGACGTCTTCGGTTTGTCCAGTACATTCCAAGCAAACGCCATCGCTTTGGAATTAAGTTCTTTGTACTGTGCGACTGTAAGACGGGGTACATCCTTGACTTCGTCATATATTCAGCCAGCACTGTCGATCTCGATAAAACACACCCCCTTGGCTTCTCAGGCTGTGTAGTGAAAGTGCTCCTAGAAAAGTATTTTGGTGGGAATCATGTGCTGTATACAGACAACTACTATACAGCACCGAAACTTGCCAAATACCTTTCTGAGCACGGCATTGGCTCCTGCGGCACTGTGAAAAGTAATCGTGCCAACTTCCCCAAATTCCCAGAGGCAGGAAACTTCGCAGCGAGGAGACGTGCACCTACGCAAGTCTGAGAAGATGCTGGCAATACGGTGGCATGACAAGAGAGTCGTGCACATGCTCACCACCGTACATAAGGGGGAGATGAGAGACAGTGGGAAGGTCGACCGTAGGACAGGCGAACCTGTGATGAAACCTGATGCTGTGTTGGACTATAATATAAACATGCGGCTGGTGGACAAGTCCGACATGATGATTGGTGAGATCGACTGCCTCAGGAAGAATACTAGGTGGTACAGGAAAGTTTTTCTGCATCTCATAGATATGACGATGCTGAACGCCTTCATCCTGTACAAGATGAAGGTAAAGCCACCCAAGTCCTTCTCCCTGAGGTTGTTCGCCAGGACTTGTGTCCAGCAGCTGCTGGAAAAATATGGTAAGGTGCAAGCAGCAACTCCAAGGCGCCATCCAGTTACACTTCCCGACCGACTTGAGCAGAGGGCGTATATGGATCGGCACAGACTTGAGCTAATGCCTGCCACAGGGAAAAGGAAGGCTGCGATTCGCAGGTGTCAGGTATGTGCGCATACCACACGCTGCACACCTGAGCATAAACGCACCTCTTGGCAGTGCGCTGAATGCCAGGTTCCCCTCTGTGTAACCTGCTTCTTCGATTATCACAGCCAGAAGCAGTTCTAACAGTGCAAGTGTGGAAGCAGAATTATTTGGAAATAATGTGTAAATAATGTGTAAATAGCAGGTGAAAGCAATGGATGTTCAGTTCATATGATTGAACAGTGTATTATAGTTTCATCTTACTGAAAGTGACAGTGAATAACATATTGTAAGTAAAATAGAAGGGTAAATATTGAAAATAGAATAGAAAATGTAAATAGTAATGTAAGTAATTAGTAATATAAGAATATGAGTACAAATAATTTATGTTATAACAGTGAGAGTGAATCCGTGGCTCTCTACGTATTTTACTGACTGAAAAATAGAATGACTTCAGTGACAATAAAATAATACGACTGAAGGAAACTTATGGAGAAAGACTCCAGATATATATAAGTGTGATATAGTAATAGAAATATAAAGTGTGAGGGGTTTTATGAATAATAAATGACAGAGTGCCTAGAGCGAACTAGCGCAAGTGCGGCGATCAGACGCGCTCGTAATTTCCATTGCTTTCACACTGTTTTTTTTTTAGTATGGATCCCAAACTACTTGAAAATGGTAGAATAGTGTTTATAGTGTTTGTATCTGGCTGTGGTAATCATATAACGGGTTGTCGGGAAGTGTAAAGTGGAGACTTAGTTACCCTACTTCAGAGGTCTCCACAAGTCCTACGGAAACTGACGAAGGCTCAACAATCATTCCAGGAGAAAGCTGAAGGTATGTGCTATAAGCATATATAATTTTATTATTCTAGGACTAATAACTGATTTTTAGCAAATATTTTTTGAGAGTCTGTCGGAGCCCAAATAACCCCGCGGGACACGCAAGTAATTGGTAAACAAGCCCGCGGTGTAGGGGTTAAGGCGTGAATGTCGTAACAAGCAGGTCGTTGTATATATTTTGTAAATATTAATTCTCCCGTCATCATGGTGTATAATTCCTCGTGTTTTTCATGTGCAGTGACATATGTTGTATAATACTAAGTATTTTATTGACTTTTTACGACAATGAATTTAATTCAGCTATATGTAAATAGTTAATACATACAGACTTACTGGCAGGATTTTATCGAAAATATTAAAGACATAATTGACTAAAATCCTAACTGCTCCACGGGGAAGACACTAGTCGGCTCGCCGGGACGCCACCTTTGTGTGGAGGTGACTGCTCCCTGTGCCATTTTAAACACAGGGGAAGTGACTCTCCGGCAGTCACTATTATCTTCAAATTTCTGGAGACATCAAGAGCAATCTTGTGCACCATACATCAGACATATGCCTGGTTTGCTCCATGCATATCACCAGAAGTAAACAAACACGTGTGTCTGGTCTACCTCATTCAAAGAATTACTTCACCTCACATGCACTGCACTCACAAACAGAAGACAATATTACAGCACAAAGACATGTGACAGGTGCAACACATCAACAAACATTTCTACCACACCAATCATTTCCCCCCCATTCCCCCATACTCACAAAATTGCTGCCACAACTCGGCCTCATAACACAAAAACAACACCTGTAACACGGATTCATACTGGACGAACACCGCCTCCAACAGGCAAATTAAAGACCTTACAATTTTAATGTTGTACGTCTCTACTTCACGCAAAACAAAGTGAAAAACTTTCTTACCAATCAGAAAATAACACTAAACTCCTACCAGAAACAAAGCTCACAGGCACACAGAAAACCTAAAACAGTGATAAGTACTATCTGCCCAGACGGAACAGGAGTATAAAGGAGGGCTTTTCACATGCAAGAAATCTGTCTACTACAAGTATACAAGAAAGGCAACTTAACCATATATCCCAGATAAAACCAAACAAAAAAAATATAATCACTCAGAGACAAAACTGACTACAAACAAATAAACACCTCCCAGGCCATGACAGTACAATACAAACCTCAGCTCCTCCTCTTACAACTGACACCTATCACTGCTGGGGACTGGTACACAACCAAAGAAACTTACGATTTCTCTACAGTGGAACACCTTTCAACAGCATATATTCTCAGTGACTGCACAACACATCTACATTATATATCAAGCAAAACATTCCCCCTCTTTCCCACACATCACATTCTGTTCACTTACCCTTCATATAACATCACCGGGCAAACTGTACCACAGCTCTCTTGCATGCCACTTACCAGTTATAATCACTTTAGGAATGTGTTCTTGATCAGAACAATCACAATACACAGACAGCGAGAAAAATTGGGCTAAGCTTACCGAAGTATTGGAACAACATTTCAACACACTAAAGAATACATCCTTCACCAACATTGACAAAAATATTTAATAAATTAACACTGTCATACTTTCTGCAGACAAACGCCACATTCCACGAGGAAACAGAAGACATTACGATACAAACATTAGACCAGAGATTGCTTGCATCAAAAGACGAACTCAATCATAACTCCTCCCTCCCACACACACAAGACAACTTCACAGAAGTCAAACATAACTCCCCCCTCCCACACGTCCAAGACATCACCACAGAAGTCCAACAAGTAAACAACAAACTCAGAACAAAGAAAGCGGAAAACTAGAAGACCATTGTAACGACACTTAGCCACTACTGATCCCTCTCGGCTTTATAAAATATTATACCAAGTCATAAACATGTTCTTCTGTTCTCCTAAGACGCATTTCTCCATCACCTCCAATACTAAACACATCCCCGCATACAGTGAAAGAGCAAACATATTAATGAACCACAAGTAGCATAGCTCACCTCACCAAGATGCACTGCGTCTGAAAAACAATACCCTCTGCACAAAGTCCTTTCTCCTTGACCACAACACAGGTCCCTTCACTCCAGATCCAACACACAAAGATATAGAGAAAATATAGAGCTCTACAAGCACAAGGGTGGATGATATCAATTTTCTGCACTTGAAATATTTAAGACCACACTTCATCCAGACACTGATGAATATTAACTACTTTTCTTACGCACTCCGTAGTATTTGCAAAACTAGAACAGTTATCGCTATACTCAATCTAAACAATGATCTAACACACCTTTCGTCTTGTGTACCCATAACATTATCTTGTACACCATCAAAAATAAATGACCACCAGTTTTTTAAGAGAGCCACACCTCACACTCCCTTTGTCCCCTTACAACCTAGTGATAGAGCAAAACACTTCACCAACACCACACTGACCAACCTCACAACGTGTATCTGACAGCATGAACTGCACAAGATCCACACACATACGTTTCTTACAACAATAGACACTAGTAAATACGTTTATTCCGTCCCTGACGGAAACCTATCGGCTGTAACATAAACAACTAATACTGGCTTGCCAATTAGCAAGACAAGGACATGTGACATTTCAGGAAAATAATCGCGAAGAAGAGAGTTCATTATTAGGGTAGCCTACTTCAAGGCTTTGTTCTTTCACCTATACTTTTCAGTCTGTACAGTCAGTATATTCTCACATCACCCACAAATCGTGTTTCATATGCAGATGATGTTACAATACCAACTACATACCACTTCGCAGATGCAGCACGCTCACTGCAACAAGATTACCTTTATACACTTCAGGCCTGGGTCACAGCCAACACGGTGACAATTGTTCCAACCAAATCTACCAACATACTTATCAACAGTGGCAACCATGAACACAAATACACGCCTAACATCACACTTAATGATGTACCGGTGCCTCATACCCTTCCCACCAAGATTGTTAAAGTGGCATGACATTGGGCACGCCTTAAGGGATCATATTTTATATCTTTAATGCATCCGACTTTGAGCATAGGCTTTAACAGCTTGTTCCCGAGGGCCCAGCGGTCCTCCTACGTACCATACGCCTCTTCATGTCACCATTTCGGCACTAACACCCACCGTCCATGCTGAATACAATTTAGGGTTGTCTCATAGAGGGCTGTTGTTTTTTTATTGGTGTCCTTTTGCAACATGGTGGGTTCTAATGGTAAATTAGTATAATTTACCTCAGCGAAATTCAAATCCTTTTAACTGTTCCCTGCCACAACTGGGATTCGAAATCATGTCCGGTAAAACGTCAGAAAACCTCACTACTGATTTGGCCACAGCCTCTAGGGGAACAACTGCAGACTCCTAAAAAATACTGTACACACACACACACACACACACACACACACACACACACACACACACACACACACACACACACACACACACACACACACACACACATCACCAGTTATCTAAAATGTACCCCACTTCTTCCTTACCCACTCATTCCCAACCCGACCTAAGCCATTGTGGGACAGTTTCCCAGCTCCTTGGACAAAGTACTGCACATTCTTTCTTTTCCAGGGGGACTTTCTCAGCGTGGAGCAGGTTGCCTCCTGAAAGAGAAAGGGATGTGAGGGATCTTCGTTATCAGTGAGTGCCATTAGGTGGCTGATTCATTAGGTACTGCTCTGCCCTAGACCACCCAGAACCAGTTTGCTGTTTTTGTAGCTGCCACAATGTCAGGACACTTTTTTACTTATCACATGCTCCATTTGAATTTGTGTCGCGGTTTATTTGAGAGAGAGAGAGAGAGAGAGAGAGAGAGAGAAAGAGAGAGAGAGCATGAAATTGCTGGATGAAATGAAGGCTTGGTCAAGCTGAACCTGATCGAGACACGTACATACGGGAGTGAGTAGTGACGTCACAAGTCATAAACTCAACAAAAAATCAACCAGTATAATTGAGCTGGAACTCCTGTGTAAGCCGATCAAGCCCAAGGAAGCTCCTTGGCCGCATAAAAATAACTTAGTATAATGTTTTTGCTCTAACCTGGCCTACTATTGCCCCATCTCCATCTTGAATGCTGAGTTGTAGGTTTGTAACAATAAAGTCAACACTAGAATATGAGGCTAGTCATGAAGAAACACTATGGAAAGGATGTAGAACGTTAGTATTTTCTTTTTCATTCACTGAGATTAGTGGTATAAGCTTTACTGTAAATGGATGAAAATCCTGGCCAGTGGAGTAAAAGAATGACATCAGGTTCTGTAAATATGCTCTACTAATACTGAACTTGCTGTTAGCAGTTATAGTTTCCATGATTATTTTTCAAATCAACTGGCCGCATCCCGTTGACATATATATATGTCCACACGTTTTGTCACTGTCAGTCCCGTTGATGTATATAGACGCGCATCAATTGCAAGGTCCATAACTTGCACAATTTTCAATTTTTGCGCGTGATTTTTGGTACATATACAAGGGACACCTTCCTCTACAAGATGCCAGGCAGGGACAATGCCTTACCCCGCATGACCTACCCCCCCCACACACGCCATTGTCTCGGCAATTCACCAGTGTCGTGCCATGGTACAAAATTCAGGGCCAGAGTGATTCCCCAATCGATGACAATGTGGAGGACAAAGCTTATGTAGCATTAGAGGAAGAAACAGTCAGAAATGATGATCAGGTAATGTCGCCAATAAAGGTCAGGTATGTTGATGTGTTTGGTGAATGAAACAATGCTTATATTGCCTATATTACTGTGTGAAAACCAATATACTCTCGTACTACATATAATTCGTACCAAATAAAAAAATAAATACTGTTTGTGAGTGGTGCGGAATAGTTACCCTCCCACAGAACTTGTTTTCTTTGGAGGCAGCCTGATAGAAAACCCAGTCGAGTATTTTAAACCTAAAGTGAGCAATTTCTCTATGAATTGTCGATGTTTCTCACCAAAAACGGAGGTTTGAGCCCCCCAAAATTTTTTCCAAAATTTTTCAGGATTGGGGGGAGTCAGTGGTGGAAAATCGGTCAGGATGGGGCGGGTTAAAATTCTTAAACATTTAATACAGTAATTACTTTGTGTGCTTTACACAGGCCATTCCCGCCTGTTAGATGTTGCATCTCTGGTCTGATTAGTCAACACACCATTGGTAATGTCTCCTCAACTGGTGCAATTTTTTTTTTTTTTATCCATAACTGCACATTTAAATGAAAAAAATGATTACTCGGTGGTATTTGGTAGGTATAAACTTTTAAAAATTATTTTCAGTGTGTATATGCTGTCATTTCCTTTATAAACAACTAAGCCCCTTCTAAACATTCAAGGGAAAGAGTATCGAAGATTATGTGTTGGTCATCCAGATCCATACATGGTCATGTCTATGGAAACTAGGAATAACTGAGGCTGCTTAACCTTGGGTTTCCAGTCCACCCACCAACTGCCGTCAGGGTTGGCAGTTGTTGCCAATTTTGGCATTTTGTGCCAAATTATTTACCAAGTATTTCTCTCTGCCAAAGCAGTTTTCTCATTTTTGTATGGTTAAAACAAGTGTCATATCGAATAATGCCCGTTTACGATAAACTTTATTTTGTATTTGTATTTTTTTGGGGGGGTAGGAGTGTAGAGGGGAATTCCACCTCAACCCCTACCTCTCCTGATACCCTCTTGACCAGAATCCCAGACAGAAAAGGTGGTAATGTCCTTTCGAGACTAGGGACGAGGGGTGTGTGGAAGAGGTTGGCCAGGCCACCTCATAAATCAACCCTCCTGAGACCATCATAAGCCTCATCCAAAGCCGGAGAAAGTAGTGATGGACTTTCGGGGGCGGAGATTAGCCTGCCCATGGAGTGCTTTCTTAAGAGTGGTGAGCAGACTTGTGTGCTGCATCGACTAAGTAAGGCCATTCTAGAAGGGTTTATTTGCAGTATTCAGACTTAAAGCACTCTCCCCCCCCCCTCTCCCCAGCTACTGGGAGGGCAAAACAACCCAATTCTTTGTCGGTCTCAAGCCTGGATAAATGGGGAGGGTTGGTCTTAGGAATGATATCCGGCCATAAAACCAGAAAAAAAGGCAAATTAAACAAGGATAGCCTCTTCCTATTTTTTGGACAGAGCTGTATGGTGAAGACTGGCCAATCATCAACCCCATACATAGGTGGGAAAAGATATAAGATAAAAAGATGATGATTAATAACAAAAATGAGTTTCAGTATCTGGTAGCCTTTGCTGCCTCCTTCATTTGCCTAGTGACATTAGACGCGGAATGGAATGATCTTCAGTGAGGAATGCTCTGGTTTGATTTAGACTGTGAATAAAGCCCTCAGTTTAGCCTACTGTCAGCTGAGGAATTTCTTTGAAAATCTGTCTGGTCTTTTACTTATCATCAGTGATAGGCATGCTAGTCATGATTTCTTAACTGCTACTGAAGAAGATAAATTAATTTTCACCATGAGCATCATAGAATTATTAATAGCCCTTATCTTCATGAAGTAACTGAAAATTAAAGATGAGTTATTTTCCTATAAATGTCCAGGAGGAAGTACATTTTATTAACAGTATATCATCCGACCAAAGTGTAGGGTTTAATAGGCAAATGTTCTAGTTTAATAAAAATAAAATATATGAAGCATAATGTTAAAAATATAAATGTTCTATTTTGCTGAAAGTGAACAGTGGCAGTGAATGTCAGTCTTTGGTATCTTCCTGTGCTGAAAATATAATGTATTATGAACGAGTAAAATTAACACAAGGTAATATTTTCAACAAATTGCTGAAGATTTGTGTACAGAGATGAAGTAATAGCTAATACAATTCACTAACATTTTACTTGGGTTCCCAGCATGTGCATTCTGGTCCCAGTATTTGCAAAGTAACAAATGACTCATTTACTTCAGATTGTAGCCCGGATGCAAAGTGCAGTTTACAATGTGCCTGTTCGTGCAATATATGGATGATGAATATTCGCCATTTTAAGTTGGCGAGAGAAATTGTCACTCGGCAATTTCTGCTGCAAGAAGGTAGCCACAGGGCATATCCAGCTCAGCTCAGAAATTAAGAAATGAAAGACATAACTGCTGTCTCTCCAGGGTTGAGAGGGATTGACTATGGTTTTTCTTGCAGTAGAGTAGTTGCAGTGCTTGCTCAACCCGACGTGATAAAAGATGATAATGTGATTCATTTTCTTGACATAGATAATTGCTTTTCCAGTGTGCTTTGCGCCTACTGTGATGGTCATCTGCAACGGTAGATCAACAGTGCCATGGTCATACACCAATGGTAACTTTACACCAATAGCCTGGAAGGCTATTTACTCACGTAGGTATGGCAGTACATCTGACGAAGGTGGTTCAGATGACGTCTGGCTGAGGTCTAAGGGAAGTTTTGTGGGTTTTAAGTCGTGACAGTTTATACCTTTAGAGTATCCTTCAGGAGATACCAAGTCGCTGGTAGACGCAGTGCAGTATTTACACATGTAGTCTCCCTCAAGAGCAACTGAGGTGTTGCTAGAAGCAGCGGAGAATTTATAAGTGTAGTCTCTTTCAGGAAGTACTGAGGCAATGCAGTATTTATATGTGTACAGTGTCCTTCGGGAGATGCCAAGATGTTGCTAGAGACGATGAAGAACGTTTCCAGAGGGTGTGGAGGGAACCAGTGTTCACTGGAGCTGCAAAATGGCTTACTAATTAATCTTTAAGTAACCAGTCAGTTTTACAGTTCCTTGGTGGGGCCTTTCCTGCAGAACATTTTTTTAAAGGTCGAGTTGCTGAAAATAGAACCATGAGGGGATACTCACTTTCTGTGGTCTCTGGGAAGGGAGTTAATATCACCAGTTTACCTTTTTCCCTGTTCTGCCTTCAGAAGAAGCTGAAATCAACATTGCCTGTTTGAAGGGATGTCTCGGTGGCTTAAATGACAATAATTGTATTTACCAGCGATTATCAATATTTTGGGACTGAAAAGGTGCTTTAAAAAAAATGAATAACACACTGAACAAGAGACTACTTGGGATGAGAGAATTTTCAAAATTCAGCACTCGGAACTAAATTTCACCAGCAAGAAACATTTGGTGAACAGTGTCAAATATAGTAATGCGTATAGAAATCTGAACTTCTCACATCACAAATGCTTTGTGGATGTGGATGTGATAGAAAGTGTTAGGAGAAATACAGTGAGGTGCTTTGGCCATATGGAGAGGAAGGAGAGCGAGAGGCTGACAAGGAGAGTGTACAGTACATGAGGATGGTGGAGGGAGGGAAGGACAGAGGGAGGCCAAGGATGAGATGGAGGGATGGAGTGGTGAGGTATATGAGAGAGGGGTGTGTGAGCTGGGAGCAGGGCGATGAAATGGCGGGGGACAGAGCGACATGGAGGCGATTTGTTGGGTTGCTACCTTTTACGGGATTAAGGCGTCTGGCATTGATAGATAGATAGATAGATAGATAGATTTTTGTGCTCTTTCCATCCCAAAAGATGGTGGCAGCCATCATCCATTTACCTGACGTAATGTTACCCAATTCTTTCTTCCCTTTATCATTATCACATACCTGGCGAGGCGATAATATGATTACCTGTGTGTGTGTGTGTGTGTGTGTGTGTGTGTGTGTGTGTGTGTGTGTGTGTGTGTGTTACTTGCTACTGAACGTTACGGGGCTCAGGATATATCCCAAAATTACAAAAATGTACAGTGGATGTATGGGACATCACGTTAACCAGTGCCGTTCATATATATGCAGTAGTTCACCTGCATGTTCGCCACAACAATTACACTGAAATCTATGCACAGTCTCTTGTTGATTGCTGCTGAGACGTTTTATGACAAAGAGGTCAAATTTGCACATTAATAAATGTTTTTATTGTCCACTGGCTGATGTCGTCTTCATGCTCTATTATGTTCGATCGAAATATTTTTAAATATCACATAAAAAAAAAAAAAATTTGGCCACAGTACTTTTTAGTTACTCTTCTTAACCCACTGCAGGCTGCAGCAAACCCTGTCTGATCCTGCATCTCACTATGAGTGTTTTAAAGGACTCACGTCCATTCCGTACCTCCCTGTTGAAGGGGGTCACCTTGACGTGGTGGCGGGGCTTCAAGCATGGCTGGCAGTGCCACCTACTAGGGAGGCATGCCTACCTTTGTAGGGTTCGGTAATTGTCGGCCTCGTGGACCAAGTACTCCCTACATTACAGGTGGAGTAGGCCTGCTGGTGATGTTGGATGTCCCTGCCCATTTGCCATTTAGGGCGGGACTGTTGCCTCCCCACGTGTTAGTTGTGCGTGTCTTGTGATTATACAATCGTAATCGTAGCCGAGCTGTAGTGGACAGTGATTTAATTTGTAGGAGATAAACTCAGTTTACTTGTAGTCGATTACAGGAAAAGATAAAAATGAGTCTGGGGTTGATTGTACTTTATTTTCTTCAAAGAAGAAGCTCAAGATTAACACTGAGTATATTACACAGGAGTGTTTAATGCTTGCTAACTTCTCGCAGCCCACCGTGCCTTTCCCTCGACCCCCTATCTCGCTCTGTCTCACCCAGCCTCCTAACTCCTTGCTTCTGTCTCCCTTCTCCTTCTGGCTCCAAAATCCTTCTCTCTCGTATAGGAGAGCTTGTGTCATCAGCATTTTACGGTTGTTGAACCTTCTAGAAGCCAGTGTGTGTGTGTGTGTGTGTGTGTGTGTGTGTGTGTGTGTGTGTGTGTGTGTGTGTGTGTGTATCATAGCTTTCCTATCAGGCGTCACGAGGTGCAGACTGGCATTCCTCAGCGAGAATGTTGCAAACAACATTTCCTTTGGCCTCGAGGTATGGCTTTGACATAACCTTCTAGATTACCTATGTATGTTAGCAGCTATTATGTATTGTATTATGATACTGTAGAGTCCTGACACATGGTGTCTCGTAATGCTGGGAGGCGGGAGTCCTGGGAGTTGAGCAACACTGCGCCCTGCAGTTAGCAATGCACCTCTTTGGTCCACTTTTCTGACAAGACATGCGGCCTAGTTGGGCCCAACCATGTCATTTGGCTGGTCATGCATTGGCTAGGGTTAAGAGGACACCGGGGGGCCTGGTGGCTCCTACTGTTCTAAAGTCACCCTTGTCCGGGTCCCCCAGTGGTTATCTGCATATACTCTCGAGGTCGCCAGTGGTTTTGTCCCTGGCATATGACGTCCCCACATTAGGCTTCGTGGTGGGTGGAGGGATGGGGGAGTGAAGTTCGATTTTTGCATATATATATATATATATATATATATATATATATATATATATATATGATATCTTCTGATAAAAATGTTGTTGATGATGTGGCGCTTGTCCCAGGACACTTTTTAGGATCCTACTCCCTCAATGCCACTCTGGAGCCTTTCCAGGCCCCTAGGGACGTTGCTCCTCTGCCCCAGCATTTAACTTGGACTAGGAGGAACACATGTCGAGGCGGCTGAGCTCAGAGGTTCGGCCCAGAAAACACGGTGCAAGAGGATTTTCCAAAGTAACTAATGCTGAAACCCTCTGCGGGTGGCTTAGTGTTGGATATTGATATTTTCGCCTTGCTCCTTGCCATTGTTTCTACCTGTGGTCGATAACCTGTGATCTCATCCCAAGAGGATGCCAACCTCCTTACTGAGGTGTCCTTCCCAGAAGAGAGCTCCCGTCTCCAATCTCTGACCTTTGTATCTGGTCGCAGTATGACTTGTGTACCCAATGCCACCATTAACCAGTGTAAGGGGGTCACTTACTTCCAGGAACTCCTCTGATACCCTAAGACTCGGTTGTTGGAGGAACTAAGCTCTTCTGATGTCAACATTTACAGGGTACAGAAGAAGATCGAGGGTGATCTGACACCAACTTCATCTCTTTTCCTGACCTTTGACCAATTAATGTTGTCTTATTCTGTGAAACTTGCCTGGTTACCTCTTCCCGTGAAGCCCTACATTCCATCCCCAAGGAGATGTTTTCACTGTCAGGGGTATGTACATGCTAGCCACTTTTGTCGCCATGTGCAAGCTGGCCTTCCAGGTGTATATGTTTCTTGTGGTTGCTCCTCCCATGCTGGTGACTGTCATGCACCTACTTATTGGTACCATTGTGGGGGTGCCCATGCTACCTCCTCTTGGCACTGTCCTCACTACACGTCTGAGAACGAGATTTTGTCCGTACTTACCCACGAGAAGGTTTCTTTTCCTGAGGCAAGGAGAAGAGCCCAGACTCGAGTTTTCCAGGCCCAAGTTTCTTATGCCTCTGTCCTCTCTGGTGCATCTATGCAGTGTCCTGTGTCTAGGACTCTGCCTCGATCTGTGCCATCTACTGTTCTCCTCTCCTGTGATTTGCAGACTGATGTTGCTGAGGCTCTTGCTGCTTGTGAGGTGAGTGGTAACCCACCTTCTTCAAGTAATTGTTATCCCTCCATTTCAGGGACAGAGGTTCGACACCCTTCCATGCTGGTTGCAGACGTCCATGTTGATGCTTCTCCTTGTCTTGGCATATCCAAAAATAAAAAACGGCATGTCTCCTGTGCATTGCAAGCATCATTGTGACTCCTCAGGGTGCTCAGAGACTAAGGCCTTGTCACCAAAGGTTTCGGCTGGGGAGCACACTATTCATTCTCTTCAAGGTTTTCAGGATCCAGGTGAGCACAGGCTGAGGATAGTATTTTGCTGACAATCAGGACCCCACCAAAAAGTGCTGATGCCTTTTTGTTGATGTGCCTTCTCAGTTGCATGAAGGCTTGCCTTCTTGGGATCCTAGTACTGTGGTGTGCACTACTAATCATACTCCTCCTTGTGATAGCACTGCCTGCTATGCTTCAGCTAGGGCAGCTTGCATTCCCCCTACCTGACCATCTCTTGCTTCATCACAGAAGACCATTGTCCAGTCTTCAGTTTCCTCCAATTTGCCATCAACAAAACCAGGTATCTTGGGTTCCTTCTCCAGGTGGTTGGCTATGGTTAGAAAACCTGTTACTATACTTAACCCTCGGCCAGGTACTCGGAAACCCATGATGGTTCCCAGTGCCCAGAACTGTGGTGTTGGAAGTAACCTGATATAATGCCACTCCATTATGGAATTTATAATTCAATGGAATTATCGTGGTTTACATGCTAGTTGGGAGGAATTGCAGAGTCTTATTGCCCACTTTTCCCCAGTATGCACATGCATCTAGGAGACCATAGTTGGGGATGCTGCTCCTTCTGATCCTCCTGGTTACCATGCATTTTATTTTGATCCTGAACCTGGCCAAGGACATCATGGTGGTAGTGCTCTTCTACTTCGCTGTGATGTCCCATTCACTTGTCTGAGTCTTTCAGTTCCACCACAGGCTGTTGCCATTCAGATTTTCCTTCGCTGTCAATATGCATTGTGTAGTCTTAATCTCTGTCCATGTGTTTCTGTTGAAAAGGTAGATCTTGTTCTTGTTTGTGACTTTCCATCCCCGTTCCTTTTACTGGGTAATTTGAATGGTCATCACCCACTGTGGGGTGACAGTATGACCAACCCTAGAGGTTCTATGTTAGCTTCTTTGGTGAAGGATGAGGTGTTGAGGGTGTTGAATTCAAGTGAAATGACATACTTTCATAGTCAGACTGGTGTCTACATGACCATTAAAATGTCTCTGTGCTCAGCTACTGCTATTTTATATTTTAGTTGAGGTGTGTTGCCAGATTTGCCTGGCATTTATCACTGCTCGATTATTTTAACTTCTGCTGAGTGCGAGCCACAATGTCGTCTTTCCTGCTGGTGCCTGGATAAGGTGAACTGCCATTCTGCAGGGAGTTATGGTCCAGTGACTGCGCTGTGGGCGGTTTTCATAGTGCTGATGAGGCAGTGGCGTATATAACTGATGTAATGCACTCAGCAACTCTTTTATCTATTCCCAAGACTTCTGATTGACTTCCTAAACGTCCAGTTCCCTGGTGGACCCCTGAATGCACCTCTGCAGTGAGGGCTGAAAAGGTCCCCTTCTCTCGGCTTCACCGTCATCGTGAGGACACTCATTATTTGGTGGCTTTTCGAAGGGCCCGTGCTCATGCACGTTGCATGTTGAAGGAGGCCAGATGACTTCATGGTGGGAGTATATTTCCTCCCTTCACTCTAGGACTTCTCTCATCCAAGTGTAGAACCAGATCAGGAAGGTTTCTGGCAATTTTCCTGTTCCTTCCCCTCCTGTTTTATCTGATGAAGGTTGGGCTGTGACTGATCCCTTTGCTGTTACTGAATCATTTGTCAAGCATTTTGCTGGTGTGTCTAAAAAGGTCACTGAATTGCCTTCGGCATGCCAATGTCGGCGCTTAGAATCCTGCAACCTCAACTTCACATCTTCTGGGGGAGAGTCTTATAATGTCCCATTTTCTGTTTCTGAGCTTCAGGCAGCTTTGTCACAATGTCATGATTCGTCTTCAGGTTGTGATGACATGCCATACGCCTTTTTACGTCATATGTCTGACGAATTCTTTCTTTTTTACTGGCACTGTATAATAGAATTTGGTGTACTGGTGAGCTTTCATCTTCTTGGGGTGTTGTGCTTGTCCCCATCCCTAAGCTAGGAAAAAATCATTTGCAGGCAACAAATTATTGTCCGATCTCTCTGTTCTCATGTACTTGCAAGGTGTTCGTATTTAGAGAAGGGGGCAATTATTTATCTCCAGCCCAGTGAGGTTTTTGAAAAATGTGATCTACCAGTGATGTCCTACTGTCCTTGGAATCTTCTGAAAGTGAGACACTCTCCACTAACTAACACCAGGACACGGTTTTTTCGATCTGCAGAAGGCATACGACACTGCATGGTGTCATGGCATTTTACTTTTTCATGAGTTTGGTCTTCATGGGCGCTCCCCCCCATGGGCAAGCACCTTGTCATGGTTGGGGGGCTTGCATGCCCCTGCGATCCCACAAGCCTGCCCGTGGATGTAATGACATCTGCAGAGCCTCCCATGCAGGTAGGGTTGTGGGGGAGGGGTCTGACTAAGCGCAGTCCAAAAAGTAGGTTACCCGTATGGGTCATCGGTGCCGCCCACCAGAGGGATCGCCTTGGTGCTGTCCTCAGTTGGTTGGTTGGGTGTCTAGGCTGGGGGGTGTTGAGGAAGGGGGTCTTTACACTGGTGGGAGCGAACTTTCACATCACGGGGTGTCCATTTTGGGTCATCCTCTGGGGACGAGGTATCCTGCTCCCATCAGACCATGCTCGGTCCCCTCACTCCCTGGTAGGCGGTTTCCCTTGCCATTTTATCTGACTATTGTCTATATGGATACATCAGACAATTCTTTAACCACTCGTGTGGTCGGTGACCAGCTGCACGAGTTGGCATCATCTAGTCACTCTCTTGGCAATGACCCTGTACCCTCCAGATCATCTGCCAAAACTGCGAATTCAGATGTTCCTTCTATCGAGCTATTACCTGGTGTATTTGTGAAACACTCCTATACAAAATATATAGTCCTCAAAACGGATGATGGTACTTCCTTCCGGAACCTGAACTGTTTTCAGATTCACAATGGTCTAATTACGGCATGTGAATTTACCCCCAAGGTCTCTTTGCGGTGCGATGGTTCTCTATTGTTAGAAGCCAGGGATGAAGAGGAGATTTCACGCATCCAGTCTCTAACTATGGTAGCCGGTTATCCTGTATCTGCCTCTCGTCACTTGGTCCTAAATCAGTCGCGAGGGGTTGTGAAATCTTGTGACTTGATCTCATATTCTGATTCTTCCCTCTTAGAGGGGCTGGCTCCTCAGGGTGTTGTAGCAGTACAGAGAATTATGAGGAAAGTTGATGGGGTTCTAACCCCCCCATGCCCACTCTTATCTTGACATTTGACTGCCTTACCTTGCCGGAAGTTATCACTGCTGCGTGGTGGAAGATTAAGGTTAAATCATATGTTCCCCGACCTAGAAGATGCTGTTATTGTCAAAGATTTGGTCATGTTCGCCGTTCTTGCAGGGGGGAAGCATCTGGCCTTCCTGAGGTCTGTGGAAATTGTAGTGGAATTTTTCATGGTATGGATGATTGCTCTCATCCCCCTAAATGTTTGAACTGTGGAGGAGCGCATGCAGCATCCTCAAGGGATTGTGAAGTATACAAGCATGAATTTGTGATTATTTCTATCTGAACGAAGGAGAAAAATTCCTTTTCTGAGGCAAAGTCCTGGGTAAGGGAGCGGTTCATTCGCCCTGGGATTACCTTTGCTGCTGTGTTGTCTTGCCCTAAGGCTACTCGGCAGGTGCCGGTGCCATCACACAATGCCTCATCAAATTCTCAGGGCTCTACTTCCTGGTCTTCTCGGTCATGGGATTCCACTGAGTGAGTGCAGCCTGGAAGCGGCTGTACTTCTTCCAGGGAGGTGCTTCCTGTCTCTGGGGGTGTCCCCTCTGCGGTGGTGCTTCCAGCATCTGGGAGTGCCTCCCCCATCCCAGGTCCTCTAGTTCCTCGTGTGACAAACACCTGTGTCGAGGCAACACCTTGCTTTAACACATCCAAAACTCCTGTTGTCCTTCCTGTGCAAGGCAAGCATCACCGTGGCTCCTCAGAGTACTTAGAGAGCGAAGCACTGCTACCAAAGATCTCTGCAGTGGAACCCACAACTCCTCTTTCTCAGGATGCTCAGGGGTTGGGTCGACTGCAGGCTGGGGATGGCATCTCGCTAACGACCCAACCACCACCAGATAGTGGTGGTACAAAGGTTGTTGATGTGCCAGCTCAGCTGCATGAGGCCATGCCGTATCAGGATTCCGGTACTGTGGGATGTGCTACTGATCGTGCTCCTTCTAGTGGTGGCACTGCCTGCTCTGTTCCGGCTAGGGAAGCTTGCGGTCCCCTTGCCAAACCATCTCTTGCCCCACCACAGACGAAGACCATTGTCTGGCCCTCTTCTTCCTCCTCCAGGTTAACTTTGGCTGGGTGGCACACTGTACACCATAACAGTGACAGGCAGTCCCTTCCTAAGGGCAGTTCTAAGCAGCACTCTAAATCTGGTTGCTTGTCGGGGGCAAGGTTCTCACCCCTCACCCTGATTCTACCTTTGATGTGGGTACTGTGGCATTCTCAGCCAGTATACTACAATGGAACTGTCGAGGGCTGCATGGGAATAGGGAGGAGCTGCGGACCCTCCTGGTTTATTTCCCTTTGTGCGTGTGTCTCCAGGAAACTCTTGTAGGGTTTGCCACTCCTCATGCACCACGTGGGTACAATGCTTTTTACTCAGCGCCAACCCAGGGTTCTGTTGGTGGTAGTGCTGTTTTGGTGAGGGCTGACATCCATCATCGGCCAGTCCACCTCCAGTCTGACCTCCAGTGTGTTGCTGTGCGGTTGTATGCCCACCGCTAGTATACAGTTTGTTCCATTTATTTACCACCCAACACAGCAGTCAGTACGATGGAACTTGAGAACCTGCTTGGTCAGTTACCTACGCCCTTTCTTCTCTTGGAGAACTTTAATGGTCACCACCCTTTGTGGGGTGACTGTCTTGTTAACCAACGTGGCAGTTTGTTGGCGTCCTTATTGGAGGATGAGGATCTTGCCTTCTTCAATACTGGGGCGTTTACACATTTTCACCCCCAAACAGGTTCATTTACTGCAATCGACCTCTCAGTCTGTTCTCCAGACTGTCCCCTGGACTTTACCTGGGAAGTTAAAGAGGATCTCCATGGAAGTGATCACTTTTGCATCCTCCTCACTGCAGCAGTATGTAGTCCCTGTTCCCGACTACCGAAGTGGAGATTGGACAAGGCAGACTGGTCCCTCTTCTCTTCTCTGATTTCTGTTGATGTCTCAGTTGAAGACTTTCCACATATTGATGGGGCTGTTTCATTCTTTACCTCCGTTCTGCATTCTGCTGCCCTTCATGCTGTTCCTTAAAACTCTGTCACATACTGCTATCGACCTGTCCCATGGTGGAATGAGGATGCAGTGTTGCTATACATAAGAAGAAGTTAGCTTTCTCCAGTTATCGTAGATGCAGGACAGAGCATTATCTTGTTGAGTTTAGAAGGGCACAGGCTAAGGCTCGTCGGGTACTCAAACAAGCTATGAGGGACTCTTGGATGGCTTATGTGTCATCTCTAAACTCAAAGACACCAGTGTCTCAGGTGTGGATGAGGGTGCGAAAGATCTCAGGAAAATTTACTGAAGCCAAGTCCCCTGTGTTGATGTCAGCATGTTGGTGACCCTGCAGCTGTGGCCGATATTTTTGCATCCGCCTTTGCAGCGGTCAGTCGTAGGGATACTAGCTCACCAATTTTTGCCAGGCAACGGGAGATAGAGGAGGCACGGGTACTGGACTTCCGTTCAGGGAATGTGGAGTCCTACAACCTCCTTTCCTCTTGTTGCGAACTCTAATCTGCCCTTTCCCTCTGCCGCAACACCTCACCAGGGCCAGACGATATTCCCTACGCAGTGCTTTGACACCTGGATGATGATGCACTATCCTTTCTCCTTAGCCTTTTTAATAGAATCTGGAGTGAATCTTCTCCCACCACGTGGTGTGAGGCCATTGACCTGCCATTCCAGAAGCTGGGGAAGGCAGGTTACAGTCCCCTAGAGTATCGGCCAATTGTCTTAATGTCCTGCATGTGCAAATTATTTGAGAAAATGGTCAACATGCGCCTAATGTATTTCCTAGAAGGGAATGTCTTTCTCACTGTCAGTCTGGTTTTCGAAAATGTCGCTCAACAACAGATGCACTTGTCCATCTTGAGGCTGCAGCATGTGATGCTTTTGCTAGACAGCAGCATCTGGTGTGCGTTTTCTTTGATCTAGAAAAGGCATATGGTACTACATGGTGATTTGGTATCTTCCAACAACTCAATTCTTTTGGTTTACGTGGCAAGCTACCCTTATTTATATTAAATTTTCTACGTGACCGTTCATTTAGAGTTAGGGTTGGTGTCACCCTGTCTCCTTCATACCCTCAGGAGGAAAGGGTGTCCTCAACGTGACCCATTTTGCAATAGCATTGGACGGTACTGTGTCCTCTGTTTCATAAGGGGTGTTGGCCTCACTGTACGTTGATGATTTGGCTCTGTGGTATGCTGCTTCCTGAATGTCCATGGCTGAACATCGCATGTAGCTCACTCTGGACAGGGTCTCTCGGTGGGCCACAGTGCACGGCTTCCATTTCTCCAAAACAAAGACAGTGGCCCTGCATTTCTGCCGATTGAGAGGAATTTACCCCGACCCAGATCCCCAGTTATATGGACACAGGTTGCAATGTGTTGATGAAACAAGGTTTCTTGGACTTGTCTTTGATAAGAGACTGACGTGGGTACCTCATATTCGTTCATTACGACTCTCATACCTCCGTGCCCTGTCTCTCCTAAGGACCCTATCTCACTTGTTGTGGGGCGCTGACAGAACCATCCACCTCTGACTTTACTGCGCCTTAGTTAGGAGCAAATTGGACTATGGATGGGAGGTGTACTCCTCTGCTACTGAGACATGACTGCAGCCACTAAATTCTATCCATCATGCTGAGATCCGTCTGTCAACTGGGGCCTTCTGGTCCTCCCCGATTGAAAGCGTGTTGGTTGATGCAAACAAATCACAACTGGATCTCCGCTGGCAGTCGCTGGCACAGCCTTCACCATCTTCTGGCCTCACTGAGTTGTAAGGCCTTCTCTAAGGTCACTCTTCTCCCCTTTTATGACACCCAACCTCACTATCTTCACCCGGTTGGGTACAGAGTAATGGCTGCCATGGGGGAGTTGGGTGTCCAGTCCTCTCTTGTTGGCCCTGAGTGTGTCCCCCAAGTGGCTCCCTGGCTTCTTCCAGAGGTACAACCATGTGATTACTTCCCTGAGAGGAAGGCCTCTCTTTCCTCACAGGCAGCTTTGTCTTATTTTTTAAGAACATTCCTTTGTTCACAATGACTCGATCCCCGTATATACTGATGGCTTTAAATCCCGTGTGGGAACAGGCTTTGGTGTCATTTTTCGTGATTATAGCAGTGGTGGGAGTCTCCCTCCTTCTACATCTGTTTTTACTGCTGAACTTACAGCCATTTTAGCTGCAGTTGAATTGAGTTTTTAGCTTTCCTCTAGCTTCTTTTATCAATTTTAGTTACTCAGCCAGTGCCCTACAAACTTTGTCTCGTGGCTTCCGCCCACATCCCCTAGTTTCGTCTGTCTTGGGGTGACTCTTCTTATTATGTAGGCGAGGATACCCTGTACAACCGTGTTGGGTCTGCACATGTGGGGGTCATGGGCAGTGAGCGTGCTGACTCTTTGGTGAGAGCTGCTACCTCTGGCCTTTCCTCTCCTCAGTACCGTGTACTGTCTGAGGATTTATGTGCAGCCACTGTGGAGGCTGTCCACTTTTGCTGGCAAGGGAGGTGGAATGCAGCAGGGGTGAACAAACTCCACAGCATTCGTAGGAACTTGGTCAATAGGGGGTGTGTGGGACTGTCCCGACAGTGGGAAACAGCTTTGGCCCTTCTCTGGATCGGCCATACTAGGCTGACTCATGGTTTTTTAGTGGAGAGGGTGCCCCCTCCCTATTGTGATGAATGTCTGGTTCCTTTGACTGTGCGACACCTCCTTGTCAAATTCCCCAGTCTTGGGGACCTTCGTCGGCAGTACCTTTCCGGGTGCTGAGCTGCCGATGGATCATACCTTCTTTCCTTGGTTCTTGGGGAAGAGGCTTGTGCTATGGGGGGAGGCAACTTCTCTCTTGTGTTGAGTTCTGGCCTTCTCCACAAGCTGTAGGGCTTTTCCACATTTTCGTTTGTATTTTAAAGATAATGTCCTGATTTTAACCCATATCTTTCCACCATGTTTTTTAGCTTTGGTGTCTTTTATTCTTTTATATTGTTCATTTGTTTTATGCATTGTTTATCTCTGCTTTTTATCTTTTTTATAAATTTTTACTTTTAATTTTATGTTCGGCGGCATATGACCTCTGCCGTTGCGCCACCATGTCACATTTTCTTTCATTCATTCATTCATTCATGGGCACTTGCCTGTTTTTATTCAACTGTTTTAATCAACTGTTTTTTTAAGGTTCTGAGTAGTAGGAGTGCTTTGTAATCCCCATGCACTTGAAGATGGAGTAACACAGGGGAGCATCCTTTGTGTTACCCTCTTTGATGTAGCCATCAATAGCGTAATTAGTATACTTCCTGATGGTGCACGAGGCTTACTGTATGTACATGACCTCTCAGTTTCCATTACTGTGTCTAGAATGTCTCTGGTAGAGGAAGTTGCAGCTGGCTATTAATAAAATTTCTGAGAGGGCTGAGTCTGTGGCTTCTGTTTCTCTTTAACAAAGACATAGGCTATGCATTTTTGTCATCATCGGGGGGTTCATCCATACCCTGACTTGTATCTCTATGGTCGAAGAATATCCTGTATGTAAGAGGCGTGGTTTCTGAGTCTTTTATTTGATAGACAACTAACTTGGGTTCTTCAAATTCGTTCTGTGAAGGCGGCTTGTATTAAAGGTTTGAGCCTTTGAGGGTTTTGGTTTATACCTCTTGGGATGCTGACTGTCAGACCCTCCTCTTGCATAGGTCTCTTATCCTTCCTAAACTTGTATATGGGTGTGAAATCTACTCCTCTGCAACAAATACCCATCTCCAGTTGTTAAATTCTGGGCATCATGCTTGTGTATGTCTGGCAACCGGGGCATTTCAGGTCATCCCTGACTTGATGTTTGTTGGTGGGTGCTGGTGTCCTCCCTTTGGATTTAGGTCACCAGTCATTGATGATGAGGTGTTGGTATCATCTTCACTACATTCCAGACTCAGTTTCTTGCAACCGATCTTCTCTTTATGACACCAGTCCTAGTTTCCCAAAGCCCTTTGGTTACAGGGTCTGGTTTGTTGTGTGTTCGCCATCTCTGTTCCAAGACTGACAGTCTGTCCACATTGGATCCCATGGGTAGGTTTTTAGCTACTTCCTCACGTGACGTTTTGTAGGTCCATTGTTGGTAAAATGGAATCAGTTTCCTTTCAGGTTTCCCTCTCTTTATAGAACATGCCTCAGCTCATGAGGGCTCTGTCCCTGTCTATACTGACGGATCAAAGACTGATACTGGAGTAGGCTTTGGTGTTGTCTTCCCTTCCTTTAGTAGGGCGGGTAGCCTCCCTGGTATTGCATCGGTATATACGGCGGGACAGACTGTGATTCTATATGTTTTCCAAATAATTTCTAATCCCCCTCAATCTGGTTCTGTGATGTTTAGTGACTCCCATAGTGCTCTTTCTTCAATGGAGTCTTTTAATGCATCCCATCCACTGGTTTTATCGATATTAGAGTGTTTTTTTCTTCTTGGTCATCATGGCCGTCATATGGATTTCTTTTGGGTTCACGTGCATGTTGGCGTGGAGATCAATGAGAGGGCAGATACTTTAGCTAAAGCTGCATCTTCTCGACAGCCCCCTACTGACTACCTGCTTCCCACTTTTGATGTAGTGGTTGCGATGCGCAATTCATAAGTGTTGGCAGAGACAGTGGGATGGTGTTGCTCCTAACAAGCTAAAAGTAATTTTTCAGACAGTAGTTGTGCCGAGGGTTTTCCCCTCCATGTCTTGGAGGTGGCTCTTGTGATTGGAGGTGTTTCTTGCCAGGCACTCTCGGAAGGGTTCATGATGAGTGGTGGGACTCAACCATACTGTGATGATTGCCTTGTTCCCCTTACTGTCTGTCACTTGCTGGTCGAGCGTCCAAGTCTGGGGGACCTATGTCAGAGATTCCTCCATACACATAAAGGGGCAAATGGTGCCTACGGTCTGTCATCGGTGCTTCGTGGAACCTCCAGGGATTCTACTGATGTTTTTAGGTTTCTCCAGGAACCGGGCCTACTTTCACTTCTAAAAGTCATTGATATTTTATAAACTATTCTTTAATTACTTCCAATGTTTATATCCATACTATTTTAAATATGCACATTCTGTTTATGCAGTGAAGTTAGTAGGGGAGTGAAATATAAAAATGGTCAATTAATAGTGGAGAAGGGAGAAAAAGTGAGCAGATGGAGAGAACACTTTAAGGAACTGTTCAACATAGAAAATGAAAGTAATGCTAGTATAAGTGACTGGGGAATGGCTGGAAAAAGGAGGGAGGTGAGAAGACAAGAAGAAATCAGTAGGATGAAAGTTGTGGAAGCAATAAAGAAAGTCAAAATGGGGAAATCTCTAGGATTTGATGAAGTGTGTGGTGAAATGCTGAAGCATGGGGGAGAGATAGCAGTAGAATGGATGTGGAAGATGTGCAGATTGGCCTGGGAGGAAGGTAGAGTCCCGGAGGATTGGAAGTCAGGTATAATTATTCCATTGTACAAAGGGAAAGGGGAAAAAGAAGTGTGTGGTATCACAGGGACATTTGTCTTCCTAGAGTAATAGGAAAAGTATATGGAAGGATACTTATTGACAGAGTTAGGGAAATAACAGAGGAATTAATAGGAGAAGAAAAGGGAGACTTTAGGAAGGGAAGAGGTTGTGTAGATCAGATATTCATTCTTAGATCTTTAATGGAAAAGTTTCCAGAGAAGGGAAAGAAATTGTATGTGCCTTTCATGGATCTGGAGAAAGCATATTACAAGGTGGATAGACAAGGATTGTGGAAAGTATTAAGAATATATGGAGTAGATGGGAAGTTCCTCAGTGCTGTGAAGAGTTGTATGAGATTGCTAACGATGCAGTGCGTGTGGATAGTGAACTGAGTGAATTTTTCTAACTGAAGGTTGGGTTGAAACAGGGGATGTGTCATGTCTCCATCGTTGTTCAAGAGTTACAAGGTAGGGCAGTGGATGTTGGAGGGGCCATAATGAGAGAGGGCAGTGTTTGGAAACTCCCTGTGCTGTTTTTTGCAGATGATACTGTGTTCTTAAGTGAAGACGAAGGAGAGCTGCAAGGCTTGGTGGATGAGTCTGGGAGAGTGTGAAAGAAACGGAATCTAAAGGTGAAGGTAGAAAAGAGTAAAGTTACGGTCTTCGAGAGAAGTGATGCCAGTGAGTGTAAAATGAGGTTGGATGATGTGGAAATGGAAAATGCGAGTACGTTTAACTACTTGGGTAGTGTGATGAGTAAGGATGGAAGTTTGGAGGGTGAAGTGCTTGAAAGGGTACGACAAAGAAGAAAGGTTGCTGGTTCCTTCAAAGCAGTAATAAGAAACAGGGAAGTGAACATGGAAGTGAAAAAGTTGCTACATAACAGTATTGTGATACCAACTCTAACGTATGGAAGTGAAGCTTGGACCTTGTTGGAGGGACACAAGTCAAGAGTAAGAGCAGTGGAAATGGGTTATTTGAGATGAGTATGTGGAGTCACATGGAGAGACAGACTGAAATGAGGCTGACAAATGAGGATGTGGTGTGGATGTGGATGTGATGGGAAGCGTTAGGAGAAACACACTGAGGTGGTTTGAGCATGTGGAGAGGATGGAGAATGAGAGACTGACGAGGAGAGTGTATGTGATTAAGGTGGACTGGGAGAGAGGGAGGGGGAGGCTAAGGCTGAGATGGAGGGATGGAGTGGCGAGGTATATGAGAGGGGTGTGTGAGTTGGGAGCAGGGCAGTGAAATGGCGAAGGATAGGGCGACGTTGAGGCGATTTGTTTGTGGCCACCCCGTATGAGATTAAGGCTTCTGGCAATAGATAGATAGATAGATAGATAGACATTTTATTTGTGGCGTTTTTCATCTTGTCTTGCGGCATATGACCCTGGCAGTTGCGCCGCCATATTTTAATTATGTTCAGTCAATCAGTCATCCATCGTACTGTACATATTTCAAAGAAAATAACAGAATTAAATTATGATAAAACCTTTTACTGCTTAAATATTCCTCATGATGGAACATCACCACCATAAAACCATTATTTCACCCAGACTCTCACCACTCTTCCGTTCCACTATGTTTTCTATCATATGTTTTTTAACATCCCGTTACGTGGCAAAGACCATTGTGGATTTCATATTTTCACAGAATATTTTTATTTTTATTCTCTCTCTCTCTCTCTCTCTGCCTTTCCTAAGGAATTTCAAAATAGGGAAATTTGTACTGGTTTACCTGAAAACTATTATTTTTAATAACGTAATCAAAAATAATATTTTCCCCTCTTCTTGTGGTAAAGGCGAATAAAAACTTTCAAATTTCTATGATATTCTAAGTATAACAATGTTTCTAACGATCAGAAGAAAGAAATAAAGTCCTTATATACATGAGGTTGTGAGAGAATTGTTTGTTGATATGTAAAGAGAACAGAGAATAGACAGTGAGCTCGAGTTGGCGGTGGGAGAGTGATGATGTATATTGATTAGGGTGATGTCTAAGAACAATGTCCATGGAGAGAATCTGTTCATGTAACCTCTTCTAAGATTATGACACCCAGTTATAGACCTATTAACGTTTTCAGATATAAATGAAACAATGATTTGGAAAGTTGAAAATGAAAGTAGACATTAGAAGAGATATAATAGGACTATAATGAACGGTGTTAATGAGAAAGAAATCGAATAATGACTCATTAAAAAAAGAAAGAAAAAAAAAAAGAACTTTACCTATTGATGAAAAGTTTTTTTTTTTTTTCTGTTTGAGAGAAATTACGACAGCTGTGATTAATTATCAGTAATGCCTGCATACATATCCATTACACTCATTATACTGTGTGTGTGTGTGTGTGTGTGTGTGTGTGTGTGTCATTTGTTACTTAACGCTATGGGGCTCAGGATATAATGCAAAATTACAAAACTGTACAATACAAGCTAGAAAGGTCACTAACGTGCTTTGAATTCACTCAACTCAGATTTTGCTACTTGGCTCTTTGTAACAACATGTACATATGCATCAATATATCCAGTATTCAGGAAATCCATTATTATCATAGTCTTTTACACACGAATACATTCAGACCAGAGGAAACCACTGATACCAGAGGAACAAAAGTCCATATTAATCTGCATCTTCTCTGTCAACCTGTGACACATAAAATTTCGAAAGTTTTTGCTGTAATGCGTTTTAAAATGAACAAAAGATAGTATATCCATGTCTTCCTTTACAAGTGCAAGCAAAATTGTTTACTATATGTGTGTTTGCCTCGTCGTAATTACAGTTTTTACAGACACTAATAGACCATTCGTTTTTTTCCAGGGTCAACTTTCTCAGCATGCAACTTTCTTCAGTCATAATTATCACACTGATCGGCCTCGTATCCACAGACTACGGCACGACCCCTTCCAAGAACAGTGAGGCTGGGGAAATAGCGTTACTCACGAATCTCCTGGCTCAACTGTTTACGCCAAACTGTCTAAGAGTTTTTATGATCAGCAATAAAACTAATGGACCCAGGAATATATTGGCGTCCTTACGACCAAACCAACATTCATTTAATAATGATCTTTTCTCTGGCAGCTTATTAAGTAAAAAGATTAGTGGAGATGAAAGAATACTGCAAAAATCTAAATATCATTCGCAAATAATTATAGATCAGTATAATATTCACCAGTCGGGGAGAGTCTTGACCTACATCAATAGCAATCCTTCTCGAATGACCACTTTCTCGTGTGTAATTTATCTTCTGGCAGGACTTCCAGACTCTCGTCTCCTGGAAGTACTCACAGATCCATTCTCCAGGAAGAAGATCACTCGTTACTTCCTGGTTCACGCCCAAAACGCCACCGACGCAGAACAT